>NW_027266361.1:0-99526 GCF_046630445.1 Rutidosis leptorrhynchoides | reverse complement strand
AGTTTAATTATTTTGGTTTACTCATTGTAATGTTGTTTCCTGGACTGGATTGTGTTTGTCGGACAAAGCTTGTTTTGGGAGAGCAGAGAATGAGTTTCTCTTAGTTTATGGTTCTCACGATTTGAAATCTATATCTCTATCTATATTTTACTTATACTGAGTCTTAGTCTCTTAGAATTTTTGAATTTCATTTAAGAAGTCTAGTTGCAGGTTTAGCTATTGTCTCAAGTAGGCTTTTGACAATTGCGATCTTGATTTGAGTGTTTTCTTGTGAATAGTTGAATTTGCTACTACGTGAGAGAGAGAGAGGTATTCTAACAGTATAAGAAAGTGGCCATAAAGATGATGGTAAGCTGCAATAGTTAAAAACTGTGTTTGTAAATGTGACAGGTGAATATTGATAAAATTTTCTTTAAAAATATATGGTTGAGATGAAATGTTTGAAGGTGGTGAATTGAAATGTCTATCGACAATTTCTTTGGTTAATGAAAATGAGATGAATTAAATATATAGATAAGTAAATTTCATTATGAGAGTTGTTATATGAAACTTAAATTCTAATCACGTTAATTTAGCTTTATATGTACACGAAATTTATTTGTGTTACTATATGTTTTAGTTAGAGCGATATCGGTTTATTCAATTAATTTATTCTAACACGCTGCACAAATTATCTAATATTACGAGACGTATCTAATCACTACAAGTATTCTATGATTCGTATCTCTATCGGATTACGGGCATTACATAAATGTCCATTGAAAGTTGTGAGGAAAAATAAATAAATTTAAGGAATTTTATGTGAATGTAGCTGAGATAGGAGAGTGGCGTCATAGTATCTATGTACATGATTTTTTAGATAGTTTTATAGGGTCTGAGAAACTATATATAAGATAAAATATATCATTGCTTTAGTAGGGATAGAAAGACTATTTATAGAAAGATGTAGTATGTATTTATATTATATAGTATGATTTATTATATCTATTTTATTATCGTACTTTATACATGATATTATATGGCTTATAATGTGACCTACATATTAATCTTGAATTTAATTGTGAAGATTCATATAACTGATTCCATTCGATAAAATTGAGGCTAATTGATTTGGTTTGGTATGCTGCTCAATGTTTCCTTGTAAATAGTTTTTATTTTTTAATGGTTTTTAAATTATCAACATACAAATTACATTTTAAATATTTTTAAAGCTATAATCATTGTATATGAAAAAAAGAAAAAGAAAAAAAGGTTTTTAGGTGTGCAATAAAATTTTCTTCTAAATGTCCTATTAATATATCATTTGAAGAACCGTTCATAAGGATCGATCATCAGTTGTTTAACATTCAAATAGTGATACAATAGCTTCAATTCCGATCTGATTCCGAAATTTAAGTTCATATTTCTAGCCTTAAGCATTGTATCCTAGAGGGAATGCCATTATTATATCTTCATTGTTTAGTCTCATTGGAATTGATGTTATTTAAGAAGAACAAAATATTAACTTTTTAAGGACATTGATTACATGTCTTGAAATTTTTTTCCATCAAGAGGTAGTATGCGATTATTCATTTCAAGATTCCGTCGCTACGACAAATATATTCCACCCGAATAAATACTCTGGTTTCATATTTTTTTTTTCAAGGAAATTCATTTCCCTTGATAAATTAGCACAAAGAAATCAAACTAAAACATTTCAAATTGCTGAAGAATTAATGGATCAAGATTGAGGTAGAAAATTTCCTTTATCTAGCATGATCAGATTGTAGAAATGAATTGTGATGTACTATCAACTGTTCTCCATAAATAGAAATTTCAAATTTCCAATTTACTTTATCTTTTGACTAAATGACATCAGAATCGATCTCACTGTGTCCCTTTCGAAAAGTGGGAAACAAGGATCATCACTCTGTCAATATTGAAAAGAATGCTTTGATTAATCACATGCCGTTTGATATTAATACTCCTCTTTGCCGTACACTAATATAGAATGAAATATTAATGCCGTTTGATTTGTCATGAAACATACAAATATATAGAGTTTGATTATCATTAATTAACACGGATAAAGCAAACAGGCTCACTAGGAAAGATTAGGCATTGGTTTAATTGAAACAAAAGAGTACACTCTAGAGTCTAGACGTTTGGAACAAAAAATTCCCAAAATATAGAATTTCAAGACATATTTTCTAACATCCTTATTTCAGCAATAATAATTAAAGTTCCAAAACTTCATGGCCTCCTACGTATCAGTGCCAGCTGATTTGAACTTTTCTTGTGTGTAAAAACACATTTTAGGGGAGAGTGAGTACAAGCCAAAAGTTAATTAAGTCCATCTCTGGAAACATTTTATTCTTCTCTCCCACTTCCTAACATAACTTTCTTCTTCTACAATCACTAAGAATACCTAAGAAACTTAATACCAAATGGAGCAGAAGCACTGAGTATAATATTGTTAGTAGAAGGTAATATTCACTTCTCTCCAAGCTAGCCAGCTATTCCTTTTAATTTCCTGCCTCACAATTTATTCATAATTTTCTTCTGATTATGTTTTACCGATCCAAACTTCTTTTCCTTGAGTCCAATGACAAGATAGCAAAAAATTCATCGTTAGAAAAAAGAAAAATAAAAATAGAGAGAGAGCAGTATAGCAGGTATGCGTTCACTTTGTGTTTATAATGATCAACACTGAGAAAATTTCGGATTTTCTTTCTTACTTCTTTATGTTGTATATATACTGTATAATGGAGCTCAATCACGGTTTTACAGAAAAAATGATTTCTTGCAATTTAAGTAACTAGAGAAAAAAATAGGATTCCATGTTAGAATTGTTCTTTGTGTTTTTGTATTCGGTTCGGATGGGATTTAACTTAAAACTGAAATTAAATTTTGTTTTTGTTTATCATGTCTAGGAAGCTGGAGAAACTCTCCTATATATATCTGGGACTGATCAGACAACTCATAATAAATTAATTAGCAAGCAAAAAATGGTGATAAAGTAAAGACAACTCAACAGAGTTTTAGTACCACAGAAGAAATCCAAATTTATCAAAGTCCACAGCCAAGTCTTTGTTGTTCCCTCCGCCTCACATTGACAAAAATATAATCTCTAATTATTAACGCAGCAGTAAATTCTCCAGGAAAGGTAAAACTCTTCATCCCTTTCACTTTTCCTTTGTACCTTTTCTCTTATTAGTAATCCATGGTTTAATTATTTCTGATGAATCAATTTGAGTTTAATTTTGTTTAAGTTTCTTTTGTTACGTATCAAACTAAAGACTGCATCTTTAAAGTCGTCAAATTTGGTTTAACAAGCAATTTTGATTGTGTACCACTGTGTTTTTTTTGTTTTGTTTTTTTTCTCTGGGGGAAATTTGATATTAATTCAGTTTATTATGAACACTTTCAGTTGCCACTTGTTCGTTTATTGGTTAAAAATTGTATTACTGGTCGCCATTTCAGTCTCATATGTTAAGAGTACATTAAGGGATTATTATTTATTATTCGATATCTGTCCAAACCAATGCTGGAAAATAGTTTAAATGTATAGTTCCCAAAGCACAGAAAAAAAAATTAAGTAGAAAATATGAGATCGAACACAAAAATTGATCTTGATAGAAATTGTACGGGAGGGTATAGTTACTTAATTAAGAAAATACCAGATTAGCGGAGGGGGATCAATTTTATATATTGTGTTGAGAGATGTCATAGTTTAGCCTAAATCCTTGGAATACAAGTCCATTAGCATTCATTCTAATGATTTTTGTTTTCAGTTTTTTAGAGAAGAGAAAAAAAGAGAGAAAATATCAAGAAGCAAAGAAAAATGGAGATCGAGGAAGTAGCAGCACCACCACAGGTACATCCAGTGCCACCACAAGCTGTACCTACGGTTATAGTTCAACTACCGAATGTTGCCTTTGACCTTACTCATCCTCCACCTTGGGGTAAGTTTTTTTTTTTTTTTTTTTTGATAGGCACTTAGTTAGTCTTCTAGCCTGTACACTAGTTTTTATGTCATTTTGGGATTTTATTTGTTTTAAATTTCGGATTAAGAAATTATAGGAACTCAAGACTTTGTCAAATTTGCTATTTCAACTTTTATTTTTACGTTTAGCTATTCAAAATTTTCAATGTTTGTGAACTTCAGATGGTCATTAATTTATTTTTGAGAATTCTAATGTCTTTATTTCTAACTGTTATATTTCTTCTGTTTTCCTTTTCTTTCTTCTATGCTTTCTCTTTTATTTTTGTAAAAACGATTCGCTATATACTCTCTCTAATACACAAACATTTGATTTATTTTTGTGCTTCTTGATTAATTTAATGAATGTTTAGTAAGTATTTGAGTTTGAAGTTTACTTCAATATATACCTGCTGATTAAATATTGTCTCCTCCAAATATACAGCTGACGCTATATTGCTTGGATTTCAACACTATATCATCGCGCTTGGCCCAACAATTCTCATACCATCCACCTTGGTTCCGTTCATGGGAGGAGGAAATGTAAGCATTCATTTCTCCCCTGAAGTAAACTAATTGACAAACTTTCCCCATTAATTAATATTTTGTGCAACTTTTCACCCACTGATTTTTCTATTTTGTGCATCGCACCTATTTGTAATTTGTTAGGAGGAGAAAACAAAAGTAATCCAGACCATGTTATTTGTTGGGGGCATCAACACGATGACACAAACATTCTTCGGTACTCGACTATCAACTGTAATTGGAACTTCTTACAGTTCTGCCCTAACAGTATTTTCTATCATCGTGGCTAGTCCAACTAGTAACGTGATGGATCATCGAGAGGTAGATTCATCTACACCATGTATTTTTTTATTTTATTTTTTGGGTTATTTCTAGTTGCTAACCTCTTATCCCGTCCTTGTTGCAGAAAACTTTTGAGAACACAATGTGTAGATTTCAGGGAGCTATGATTGCTGCCTCAGTTGTCCAGATGGCTATTGGCTTTTCAGGTTTATGGGGCAAACTGACGAGGTTTGTCTAATTGGAATAACCTACATTATGTATTTGTGTCTATGAGCCGTAGATAGCCCACACGCTTATTTACTAAGAATAAACCATATATAAGGCTATTTCATAATTGTATGGTTATGCATCATTAATAGTTATCAACTCAGCACTGCAATAGAAGTTAACATATAGATATCAACATCATTAATAGATATTATATATATATATATATTTTTTGAAATTAGATATTAATACATATTAAAAAAAACATAGAAGTTAACATATATAGATACATAATTCAATTAACAAATTATGTTGGTTCGTCCTTTATTCTACTGTCTTCCTTTTCTTAGCATATCATTCAAAACTAATCGTGGTCTCGAAATATTACAAAACTTCAATCTCATATTTTATTGTTTATTTTCCAGGTTCTTAAGTCCCCTATCTCTTGTTCCCTTGGTCTCTTTATCGGGCTTTGGTCTCTATAAATTTGGTTTCCCAGAGGTATGTATCTCCTCTTGAAGCAAAAAGAATCTTGTAAATTTTGTGATGATACTGTCATTCTTAGTTTTTCTGTATGTGTATTTGGTAAAAAGGTCTAGGGCCCTTTTAGATTTGGGCTCGGCCCTTTTACCAATAGCTTAACAATAACTTCGCTCCACTTCATTAAATGTTTTAGAACGGTTGACCGGTCCTTAGAGGATTATTGCTACTTTATAGGGGTATATAAATCCTTCATAAGGGCTTTCCTAAAATATTAAGGCATCTAGTCACCATTAACCCTTGATAATTGTATACACGACCCATGAGCATCTAGTCACCATCAACCCTTGATAATTGTATACACAACCCCTGAGCATCTATAAAAGCCCTAATGAAGGATTTATATACCCCTTAAAAACACTAAAGCCTCTATATGAGCATCCGTATCCCGACCCATGCTTTCCCACCTGCGACCCTTGCGGACCACTCTAGATCGTAGATGGTAAAAAATATCGGTGTACAACCCTTTTTCCAGCGAAAGCAACTCCAGTTCTGACTACCTCGAATTATTTTACGAAACAATGTGCGTATGTTTTCATCATTTCTCTTATTACTTTGATTGATAATATGCAGGTAGCAAAGTGCATGGAGATTGGGCTTCCGCAGATCATTATTCTTGGAGTATTCTCCCAGGTAATGTTTGACTCGTTTCTTGTAATCTTTGCTAGCAATTGTGAGCAGAATTAACTTTATCTTTGGATTTAATATCTTAACTAGGAGAACTAATACTTATTGTTTTAAACATTATGCAGTATCTACCTCGTATCCTACCGGGGCAGAGACATGTATTTGAGCGGTTTGGTGTGATGCTCTCGGTGATGATCGTGTGGACTTACGCAATCTTGCTCGATGTTGCCAGGGCATATAATAACACCACCACTCACACCCAATCAAGCTGCCGAATTGATCTCGTAGATACAGTTGGTGCAACCCCATGGTAAGTAATTCTGTGATCTTCCGGTTAATGTGTACTGAAGAATAAGAAAGGTGACATGTTTTTAATCAGCTGCTAATTAATGTCATTCTATGATGCAGGTTTAGAGTTCCGTATCCTTTTCAGTGGGGTATCCCAACATTCGATGCAGGATATATTTTCGCAGTGATGGGTGTTTCTTTTGTTGCTCTTGTAGAGGTTAAAAACTTTATTTTACTAATTTTATTTTAGTGTTTCTTTGATTATAATTTATGATTTAATCAAGTTATTTTCCTCCATTGTACAGTCCACTGGTGCCTTCATTGCTGTATCTAGATATGCTGGCGCTACTCCCATTCCGCCACCTATTCTTGGCCGCGGAGTCGGGTGGCAGGTAAACAAACAATATTTATTTTGCTCCCCTTTTGTCTTACTGTCGGCAATCTGTTTTTGAGACTGAATTCATTCGTGTCCTTCAGGGAATTGGGACTCTCATTTGTGGTCTATTTGGATCTGGGGTCGCGCCATCAGTCTCTTTGTAAGTAACTGGAAATAAGTAATTTCAGGATACCACTTTTACGTAATATTTGTTCCGGATCAATTGTTTTGCTAATTTATCCTAAATGCACAGACATATATATAATATAGTTTTTTTTGTTTTGTGGGGGGAATTTTCTTCTAGAGAAACTTCTTTCTGTAGTCAAAACAGACATGTTTAAGGTTTTATTTTACTTTATATATTCAATTTTTGGCCATTATTGGTTTCGAATTTTCACACTTGATTGGCTTCTAAAATTTCGGAAATCTAATATGTGCTTTTGAAATTATGGCATTAATAAATCTGGTATGATATATATTACTCCTTTCTGAATCTAATTTAGTATAGGAGTCAATGTTTACCTAATTTAATTCCTTATACTCTTATGGTAAATAAGATATGTTTGCTAAATCTTATTCCCCTCTCTCAGCTTTGAATGAATCCTTGTACTGTACTCTTGCAGCGAAAATGCAGGCTTGATAGGCATGACTGCTGTTGGGAGTCGGAGAGTTGTTCAGATAGCAGCTGGGTTTATGATCTTCTTTTCTTGCCTTGGTAAGCAAGTTACTTACGTTATGACTGTTCTAGAACCGAGGTGTATAAGTTAAATCATACTTAACTTATTGTTTTAACATCCAGGAAAATTTGGAGCCATCTTTGCTGCAATTCCAACTTCAATAATCGCTGCTTTAAATTGTTTCTTCTTTGCTTATGTGGGTAAGTAATTATCACACCCAAAAATTGAGCTTGGATATTTGTGTTGAATTATATTAGTTAACTTGACTATTTTAATTTCTGCAGGTTCAGCCGGACTAACCTACCTTCAGTTCTGCAATTTAAACTCGTTCAGATCCAAATTTATACTTGGATTTTCTATTTTCATGGGATTATCCATACTCGAGTATTTTCAGGAGTACACGCAGCATAAGGGTTTCGGCCCCGTCCATACTAGATTGACATGGGTAAGTAACTAACTAGTACCAATTTTATCCTTATCAAATGTTATTAACTTGTCATTCATGAAACTGATGTTTAAGTTTTTTGTGCAGTTTAACAACTTGATCAACGTGCCTGTTTCCTCGAGAACTCTTGTTGCCGGAATGTTGGCATTTGTTTGGATATTTCTCTATATAGGAAAGCTGACGATGCGAGAAATGATCGAGGGATGCAATGGTGGGCTAATTTCAGGTCTTCTACCGATGATTCCCAAGAATTCTACCGACTTCCCTTCGGTCTCCAGCAAATTTTCCCTGCAACATAATTAAGAAAGTATTTTTCTCTTTATTATTTCCTTTTGTTGTTAACTTCTATCGACAGTTTTTCTATTGATGATGTGTAGACGGCCAAAATGAAGCTCAAAACAAAATGCTCTCGTGTTTAGATTTTCATATTTGGATTCTTTAAATTCGGCACCAGATTCCATATAATTAATAGTCCTTTTTCTAACGTAGAAACTATTTTTAGCTTATCTATAAGAAATCTTATAGATAATAGAGATTTTTTTAATTTGTTCCAATTACAATTCAATTATAAATTTTATTGTTAAATCAGTATCCGACACATGACATTTTATTAACGAATAGTAATTTGACACATATATATAAGAATTTTGAGTTTAATTAGGTTTCAAGTTATAATTTTAAATCAATGATATTATTTTATTTCTTTTTCTAATTAGGAAATCAAAATACAATAAAAACATAATGATTCCTAATAAAATTCTACCAATTACTTTTTCTTAATATAATAGTTTTAATTCTAATCAATTTCCTATCCATTATTTTAAAAAATCCTAATAAAATTATAATACACTATATTTTTTCTATTTTTTTATTAAACAATTTTTCCTAATAAAAATTCATTATATTTTTTTTTTCATATTCCTAATTAAAATAAGCACATCTTCTTTTTTTCCTATTCAAGCGGACATATTGTTAAAAAAAATTATTCCTAATCAAATAATAATATATGTTATTTTTTTCTAATTTTTTTATTAAACTATATTCCTCATTTAAAACTTTAAGTTTAATTAGATTTCAAATTACAATTTTAAGTCTATGATTTTTCCTATTCTAATTAGAAAATCAAAACACAATAAAAATATATTCCTAATAAAATTATAATACACTATATATTTTTTTTAATTTTTTTATTTAACAATTTTTCTTAATTAAGATATATTATATTATTTTTTTATATTCCTAATTAAAACGGACACATCTCATTTTTTCCTATTCAAACGGGTATATTGCTAAAAAAAATTAAAAAATATATTAATTTTTTTTCAATTTTTTTATTAAAGTATTATTTCTAATAAAAATCGGCCATATTTTTTCCTATTATTATTATTTAAAAACTGACATATATTATTTTTCAAACAAAATAAATTTTTAATTCTAATAGGATAGTAGATTTTGAAATAAAATCAAAAATAATTATAATTGATTTAAAGTTAAAATAATTTTCTTTTGATATAATATTTGACATAGATTTAATAATGTTTGATGTAAATAATTATTATAAATTTTTTAATATATATTTAAATTATTTATTTTAAAGGTATAGACTTTCCGTCCAACGGACGGGTCCAGTGACTAGTTATATATAATACCTGCATGATCCTCTTTTCCATTGTGTAGATGAAGACGGGATATGTAGTGAAATTTTCTGTTATATACATGGTGAAGGTGTATTTTGGGTATTGCCTGAATGCAGGGTATTTATGCTTTTCATATTTATAAATGGCATTTTTCGAGTAAATTTCCATGAGCTCGGAAAGAGTGTTACAGACTTACAGTAGGCATGGTATAGATATTTCATAAAAGAATCCATTGCATTTTTCAATAATTCTTTTTGAAAAATGAACTTAATTTCATAGTTGATTCAAAACAGTTTTTCCTCGATAGATACGATTAGCTATAGCAACTTAGGAATAAGGGGAACGCTCAATTTTCATTTCGTAGGAAACATAATTATAAAATATATTTTCAATGTAGTTGGTGGCGGAGCTACATGTTCATGACTCATGAGAGTACATAAAGTTCATATTAAAGTTTGTTTAAGGCCTTCTTAACTTAATAAAATTCAAACTACGTAAAAATATAACTTGAACCTAATACAGAAAGATTGAACCCAATGATTGACAACAAGTATTTTTTAATGGTCAAGATCGTGTCTTTAAAAAAACTTAGGATTGTAAAAGTGGTAAAATCGACGAACTAATTAATAGATACAACTCTTGAAAGTCTAAAATATATATATATATATATATAAAATAAAGTTTACTATTTACAGATCGAGCATCTGCAAAAATTAAAGATTTGAAGATCAAAAATACAGTACGAAATGAAACAAATCGTGTTGTAAAAGGAAACAAAATTGTATCTTGTATTTTCTGGTACAGTTATTACTAGAGCACGTCTAAAGATAAAGACACGAATTTGGAAACTAAATATCTTAATCAAATCAAGATAAAAATCAAAGGGAATATAGATCAGATCATGCGCCATTCAAGACCCAGAATGACGACCAAGACATCTCACACCTATAATAGGGATCACACATCCACTACTCAATTCACATAAACAACATTCTTTTGAGGGAAAATTAGAGAGGGATGATTCTCCACTCAAATTCTATTTATTATCATAGTTTCATCAAATCAAAATGTTGTTAGAGTGATAATTGAGAGTATTGGTTTGCCGATGTAATTGAATAGGAGTCCTTTTATAGGTAGTTTGAAATTTAATACTAATCTTACATAAAAGAATTAGGTTACATAGTAAAGTGAGCAAACGACTTGTGTCGGGCTACTAGTGAACCTGAGTCAATTGGTTTTCTTTCATAACCGTAAGAACTTCTACTTGATTTTTAAAATCGTATATTCAGGTGTATATGTTCTTACAGTGAACTGCGACATAATTAAAAGGTAAAGGTTTTGCATTTTGAATCTTTCGTATTAAATCTCTTGCAATATCTTTTGTTTTTGAATCCATATTTTGTCGCATAACCAATATCATTTATCTCAATCTTTATTATTCACTCATCGAAAAACAAAAGATAATCAAACATTTCAAACACTTCATCCAAATCATCTGTGTAAACTGTTTACCACGATTAAGTTTTGCAATCATGATCGAATCAATATTCATTTCAGGATTGTTATCATAATCGAGAATTCTAACAACCGAATTCAGAGTTACAATCGCCTATTGAATCAAATCCACTTTAATATAATTTAATTTGTTCCATTCATAAGTCTCAAGTTTCATTATCATTTATAAGAGAGACTTATCTTTCACACGTTTATTAATTGAATCAATATAATTTCAGTATCATTTGAATTGGTTCAATAACAAGTCTCAGATCTCATTATCATTTTATAATAGAGACTTATCCATCATGGTAAACTATACTTAGGGAGATTGTTAATTTGTAAACTGTCAGAGGTAATACTGGTTCAATAATCACTAAGAACTAGCCCATCACTTAAGAATAATCAATCAATTCATCATTTATAATATTTTTAAGTCTCTCATTTTAATCTTTAATCACTTTTGTTCAAAAAAATTATTTATATTTCAAGTGATTATTATAAGAGTTCTATAACTATTTGTTGAGTTGTCACATTCGGTGACTTAATCGCAAAAAGGTTAGGACTACTAAATTTTAAATCATATATATGACATGTAGCTATTATAATTAATATTTATTTTTAAAATTTTTAGTTGTTGAGGATGTATTTGTAAGTTGATAAATTATTGGGTGCTTATAATATCAAATGTTGACCTATTAACTGGGATTCACAAAAAATTGAATTACATTATTATATTCTACTAGTCAGTGGGTTTGTCCGTTGGACCTTTAAATATTAATAGTTTAAATATATATCATATAAAAAAATTATATAATAATTATTTGTATTAAAAATTATTAAATCTATCAAAAAAATTATTTTAACTATATATATATCAGTTATAATTATTTTGATTTGATTTCAATATATACAATCCTATTAAATTAAAAAAAAAATTATTTTCAAAAATAATAAACATAACAGAAGGTAAAAGTTATGTATCAAGATTTCATAATAAAATTTATAATTGTATCTAATCAATTTAGTTGTTCCTATTATTTAAAAAATAATATATGCCCATTTTAATTAAAAATGAAAAAAAAATATAATGAGTTTTTATGAAGAATAATAGTTTAAGGAAAAAATAAGAAAAAAATAATATATATTATAATTTAATTAAGAATAAGTTTTTTAATAATATGTCCGCTTGAAAAGGGAAAAAATAGAGTGTCCGTTTTAATTAGGAATCTTATAGATAATAGAGAGATTTTTTCAATTTTGTTCCAATTATAAATTCAAATGCAAATTTTATTATCAAATCAACATTCGACACATAACGTTTTATTAACGAATAGTAATTTGAAAAAATCTCTCTATTATCTATAAAATATAGTGATGTGAATCTAATGGGGAAAAATGACATAATCTTTATTATCCCCTGATGATCGCTTTATTTATTTTTCGGCCAAATTCAAATTTTGATCAAATTTATTTACACGAGAAATATTTACTTTTTTTAAATTTATGAAAAAGTCATGTAATATCACATCTCTAAAAAATATATATTATAATACATAGAAACTATCTATATAAAAATTATATATATATAAAAAAAAGAGAATGCGTATATTATGTGAGATTTTTTAATCAAGACAAACTAGCCAAACACATCTTGAACACTTACAATAAAAGTAAATAAAAATTAATTATAACATGTCGTAATTGAATTGAATTGTGGACTTAAAGCCTCCCCCCTAAGGTGGAGGCAAATTTTGTAAAGTTTATGGAGGGCTATTTATATATTTCTTTTAGTTTCAAATGTTATGATCATCAAGAGTTTTTTTCCTTATATTTCTTTCGTCTCAAATTAGATCTTAATTTAGAGGATTTCATACAAATTAATAAAATATATTTTTTAGTTTATTTTTTAATATAATTGTGATTATATAGATTAAAAAACTCTCATGGAGATATGTGAGTGAAAATGGTGAAATGGATGAGAGAGAGTACATGAGAGACATGAGGATGAAGATAGTGAAGGTGGTGAGAGTATAATGAAAAGACATAATTAATGTTTCTTAAACTTGTCAAAATTTACATCTAATTTAAGATAAAAATTTATGTTTATATTAGCATTTAATTTGGGACGGAGAAAATATATATTTTCAAGAATTGGTTTTCTATATATAATTACAGACTTTAGTATTTTGTAATATTAAGGACACATGACTTAAGTATATCGATATTTTTATGGCGTACGTAGGGTCTAGTTAAGAAAATTTAACTTTGGAATAAAAATATTTGTATAAAATATTATTATTTTCGTATCACAATTCATGATTTTTTTTCTTTTTAGATGCATCTAATTAAATACATACATACATCTAATAAATAATTTTAATTAAATATATATAAATGCATCTAGAAATACAAAACATCTACTATGGAGGGAGTACTTATCACGTAGGTGTTGCTAATAAAATTGTCACAAAATTACTAATAAAATTGTTACCGTAAAAAAAAAAATTCACAAAATTTATATATTTGTCTGTTCCTTCTTTCTGTGAATCGAATATAGTTTTCGCACGCCCATAATTCTATTTTTTGATATTTTTTGGTCATATAATTCATTTAAATTATATTTAAATATGGATCATGATTTTAAAATAAAATAATCGTACTAGACTCAAAGTATATTAATCTATTTAAGATGATTTTGAATAGAATGGAAAAGGAGATTATTCTTTGAAGTTTATAAAATTTTACATTGATTTCGTGCCTTAAGCAAGCTTTTCTAATTGGGCAGATTATTGTCCAATTCTTTATTCCCAAAATTAATGAAGATTTTTTCCTGAATGGTAAATTTTTTCTTAACTACAGTATACACATACTTTAAATATGGTGATATGATGATATAATAATTAAGTATGGTTTGACTTATGTGAGTAGAATATATTCTCCAAAATCTAGAGAATATATTTTTTTCTCACAGATTAGACCTATATAAATACCCTCTCAGCATTTTAAACTCATCACGCTGGCAAATCAAAGGCGCCGCTTATATAATTTAGCTTCAAAAGAATGGCCTCCTATCAATTTTTTGTCAAGTTCATACTTTTAATTACTTTGTTTGCTTCATCTGAACAGATACCCTCTTCCAGTATGGATCGATCGAGCCTCCACGAGAAGCCATTATTGAAAATTGATCTAGGTTCTTATCATCTAGGGCTAGGGATCCCAAGTTGTGCATAGAAGCTAGAGGTATTTGCACCTCCGACTGTGGCGATAAATGCTGCAATCAAAGATGTGTATCTTCTATTAAGAAAGGTGATGGATCTTGTGTCACTATACCACCTATCGAGGGTTATTTAATGTGTCAATGCAGATATTGGTGTTAGAAAAAGGTTGGTCTGAATTTGAATATTTCTCATATCAATCAAATAGTAATAAAAGATTATTTCGTTTTTAAGATAGTCTCTATAAATATATTGTTCTTTTTTTTTTTTTTTTTTTTTTTTTTTTTTTTATGATAGATAGGTATATTGTTCTTATCTCTCTAAAAAATACATATAGTTTGTGTTTGGTTTTTGGTTCCATACCTTTTTGCAATTGCCAAAACTTTCAATTCGAACTAGGATCATTTCCACATGACAATTTGACAAAACTTTCCAATAGAGAAATTAACTATGATATCAAGTAATTCTTGTTTGAAGCTTCTCCTCACACTAATCTGTTTTTGATTTTATGAGGTTTTGATAGGAAAGTGAAAGATGACAGTTTCAACTTTGGAGAGCTCGTAGTTTCACACGAATAATTTATTCATTCGTTTATGGTTTCATATAATTCAAAATTTTGTTATATATATTTTGATATTAATTTTGTGTAAGACATGTATCTTTGCTCAAACATCGTGTGTGTTTTTTGAAAGTTGATGTTCGTGTTTTAATTGAAGAACATTTCTTTCAAATAAAAAAGAAAATAGTATTCAAAAGTTTTTACATTTGTAGAATCCCACATCGCCTACATAAAAATATGTTACTACGTCACATTACTGAGGCCAAAAGGGGTTGAACAAGGTTAATTTATCAGAAATCCATTCGTAATATATAACTGAAATACGATTAAATAAATTAAATTATATTTAAAAGCTTTGGTAATATCATTTGAGGGGTTAAAATACCCATAGTTTTATGGGGTATAAAAGTAAAAGGTTACATTAGATATAGAACTGAGAAGAAGAAATCCTATGTTATGATTAATTTGAAGGGTTAAAATATTTTACCCATAGTTTTATGGCGTAAGGTTTAATTAAAAAAAGTTAACTTGAATTATTTGAAACATTATCACAAAATATCATACGTACATATTGTTGCTAATTAAATTGTCACAAAATGTCTATATTCCATTTTCCTTCTTTCCGTGTATCTAACATATATAGTTTTCTTACAATCATAAGTCTGCTCAATAATATTTGAGGTCGGATCATGATTTAAAAGTATCAAACAAGCTTTAAAAAAATAAAAAAAATAAAACAAGATTCAAATTTTTATCAATTTCAGATGGTTTTAAATAGAATATTCTACCGATTTTGTAAAATTTACATTGACTTCGGTACGTTAAGCATGGGCACACTAGTTAGATTTTCAAAATCCGCAGATAATTGTCCTACTTGATCCCCTAAATTAAATGAAGATTTTTTTTTCCCAAAAAATTATGGTGATATAATGCTAGGTATGACTTATGAGACTAGAATATATTTTCAAGAATCTGGAGAATCTCTTTTCACGCAAATTAGACATATATATATATATATATATAAATGCCCTCTAAGCCTTCTAATTAAACTCATCACGTCAAAAAATCAAAGCCATCTAATTAACTAGCTTCAAAAGAATGGCCTCCTATCAAATTATTGTCAAGATCTTATTTCCTCCGTCCCAAATTAGATGGTAATATAAACATAATTTTTTGTTTCAAACTAAATGTAAATTTTGACAAATTTAAAGAATATTAATTATATTTATCCATTATATCCTCATGTCATGAGATTTTTTACTCTATACAATCATAATTATGTTGGAAAATAAGCTTATAAATATATTTTTGATTTGTGTGAATTTTTATTGCTTTGTTTGCATCATCTGAATAGGTACCCTCTTCCGGTATGGATCTTTCGAGCCTCCATGAGAAGCCAATATTACTGCAGGCTGATCAAGGTTCTTATCCATCTAGGGCTAAGGGAGAGCCCAAAATGTGCATAGAAGCTAGAGGCTTTTGTACATCCGATTGTGGAAATAAATGCTGCAATCAGAGATGCGTATCTTCTCTTAAGAAAGGTGATGGATCTTGTGTCGATTTGGAGGCGGCTATCGAGAATTATATGTTGTGTCAATGCAGATATTGGTGCTAGAAAAAGGTTTATCTGAATAATTAGAATATTTTTCATATCAATCAAAATAATAATAAAAAGATTCTATTTCAGTTTTAAGATTGTGTGTATATGTATATAGATTGTTCTTATCTCTACAACATACATACATATTAGTTTGAGCTTTGTTCAATATACGGTTTTTGCAATAGCCAAAATTTCATTAATTCAAACTACGAACATATCAACATGACAAAACTTTGCAATGGAGAAACTATATATATATATAAGATTTGATATGTTCGTAGTTTTAATTTTATAGAGAGATAATAAGGAGACTTTTAATTTTAAATATGTTTCAATTGTAAATTTAATTGCAAATTTTATTGTCAAATCAACTTTCAACACATGGTATTCTATTAATGAATAATAATAATTTGACATGTATATTTTAGAATTTTGAGTTTAATTAGGTTTCAAGTTACAATTTAAAGTCAATCATATTTTTTTTGCCTATTCTAATTAGGAAATCAAAACACAACAAAAACGTATTTCTAATAAAATTATAATACACTATATTTTTCTAATTTTTTATTTAATATTTTTTTCTAATTAAAATTCATTATATTTATTTTTCCTATTCCTAATTAAAATAGGCACATCTTCTTCTTTCCTATTCAAACGGATATATTAATTAAAAAATTATTCCTAATAAAATTAAAATATATATTATTTTTTCAAATTTTTTTATTTAACTATTATTCTTAATAAACATTTGCTATATTCTTTTACTCCTAAATAAAACGGACATATCTTATTTCAAATAATAGGAACAACTAAATTGATTAGATACAATTATAAATTTTATTATTCAAAATCAAATCTTAACATGTGACTTTTACTTTTTGCTATGTTTATTATTTTTGAAAATAAAATAATTTTTTTAATTCTAATAGGATGGTAGATTTTGAAATAAAATCAAAATAATTATAATTGATATAAAATTAAAATAATTCCCTCTTGATATGATATTTAACATATATTTAATAATGTTTAATACAAATAATTAGTAACTACTTTTGTTATAATACATTTAAATTATTAATTTTTAAAAATACGGATTTCCCGTCCAACGGACGAACCCACTAACTTGTGTGTATATATATATGGGATATCAAGTACGTAATTCTTGTTTGAAGCTAGTTCTGCTCACTATAATGTTGCTTCTGAGGAAGAAATTAAATAATTTTATTTCATATTTACTTCCTATAGCAGTGGCCATGATTGTTTCTAGCCAAATTACATTGCAAGTAATTTACAAACTTGATCCATTAACAGTGAGACTTACTGATCAACTGGTGGTGTACCAATTTGATACATGTTCTTTCAAAGTATATCATTTGCTTCCAAAACTTCATCTTTAAACTCATGGTTTTTGTAAAATCATACTTCTTCTCAGATAGTTATGTGTCAATCTTCGTAGTATTTAATTTCGGTACTCGTCCTTTGATTTACATAATTTTGTCATTAATAATCCAAAAAACATTCAACAGACTCCATAGTAAACATATAAAACAGATATAAATATGAGGGTATTTTAGTAAATATTAGTTATATCCCGTAATTGAAACCATCAATCCAAACGGACTCAATGAGCCCTGTATTCTCCAGCCTCCGTTAACCTCGTTTAAGCAAATTAATAACATAGGGATCTCCAATCCAGAATTATTTAACTAGGGACGTCTATTCCATAATATTAATAATATAGGGACCTTCGTTTGTATTATCCCAAACCAAAACCCTCCTCCGCATTCTCAAATTCAATCCTCTATCGCGACCTCTCCTCTCAGCCCCTCTCTCTCTCCCCGTCTCACTTTCGCGACCCGCCACTGTCGTCTCCTCTCTCGTAAGCCGTCACGTCCTCCCTCTCGAGACTCGCTGCCTCTCCATCCACTCTCGCGACTCGCGCACGCTGCCTTTCCATCCACTCCCGCGACAGCCGCGGGCGGCAGCTCGGCTCTCCCAATTCCATCACCGGCGGGCATTAATTAAGGTGAGAATCTCCTCCTTTGTTTTTTTTCTTATTCAATTGGATTTATGTTGTTGAGTTTTGATAACTGAATTTCGATTTGTGTATGAATTATGTTGAATTATTGTTTGGATAAATTAAGCTTTGGCTACTTCGATATCTATTTGAATGATATATGTGACTGTGCAGATAAATTAAACTGAAGCTGAATTTATTGTCAGTTGTTTAGGTTAATTGGTTAGAATGACACGTAATGGCATTACTACTGCAACCATTCAGAAAGAATATAGTTAGAAATAAAAGTGACTATGTGGTGCTTTGTTATGAACCTTTAACTCTTTTGTCTAATGTGAATATTAGAGTGACCCTAAGCTGGGAATAAAGTATATGGATTTGCTATTTTGGTTACGCTCATGTGCTATGTTGGTCAAATACTCTTAAACTGTGTTGGATGTACTTGATCCAACTTCCCTCCTTGCAATTTGAGCTGGTAACAAAGATGTGGTGTTTGCTTCTTGCTTTTCATTTTCTTAGGTTAGAAGATACACTGCAATTTGTCCAAAAAGCATTGGCTATAAATGTCCTGGTAATTACTTTGATATATTGTGATAATGGCGGCTGATCAGTGGAGAAAACGGCCGAATGGTGCTGACATCGCTAATGCTAGCTCTTGGGACCAGTATAGAAGTAATAAAAAAAAGTTGAAACCATCTGAAAGTGATTTGAAATCTCATATTTCTCTGGAGTGGAATGGCCTCCAGAAAAAGGTTGTCGCCAAAAGGGAGCAGATTGCTGTGAGCTGGAGGAATATGAGGCCTTTAATTGAACATATTCCACATTCCAACAACATTTTGGCAGATGTGCTTTCAATTCCTCCAGAAGTTTTTCAGTTGGAAAATTTGACAGAAGTGGTTTCTTATGAGGTATTATTAGTCACATGTCTTCAGTGATTTTTTTCGCTATTTTAATGAAAGCTTTCCCTCCACATAAACATATCATTCACTCAATTCTGGTGGAACTTGTTTCAGGCATGGCAGGCTCTTTTATCTGATAAGGAGCGGAATTATCTTATGCAATTTCTTCCTAAAGGGCAAGATGCTGAGCAAGTAGTTAGCTCACTGCTTAGCGGGGAAAACTTTCATTTTGGGAGTCCCTTCCTTGAATGGCAAGTATTAATATATGTAACTTTTTTTGTTCATCCTGCTCGTAATTGTGTACGGATACATTACAGTCTTTGTGTGGCTGGTTTTGATATAATGTTCACCAATTTGGCTTCTAAATATAGAATATTTCTGGCTTCAGTCATTTTATCAGATTGGCTTTCATCCAGTGTATGTTTTATTTGGAATCTGTTAAGGTTTTCGTGGTTGTATGTGTTTATGTACTGAAACGGAATAGAAAAGTTTATTTATTTCGTTTGTCCTCAAGGAAAATGCGACGGTTTGTATTATTTTACGAATGATGATATTTTAAGTTTAAAGTCGGTAATTTGGTTGGACGTTTGTCTCCAGGGGTGTTTCCCTTTGTTCTGGAGATCTTCACCCTGATACAGTTCGTCAACATGAACAAGGATTGAAGGCTGAAAAGAATGAATACTACTCAGAGATACAGAACTATCATCATGGGTAATTTTGAGCTTCTAAATATATCCATTAAAGATCTTTGACATGCTTTTTCCATGTCCAACATTTGGTGTTTCCTTTCTTTCTAATCTAAAATGTTCCTGTGGTAGTATGATAGAGTATTTGCAAAAGCTGAGGGAGAGATGGGAAGGCAGTCAAGGTTCTGAACAGGGAATTCTGCAGAAGGGATGGAGGTTGGTGCTTTCTGCATATTTACCCTTGCGAATAATCTGTCAAATGTGATGGTTGCTCTATCCACCTGAGGATATATAATCCTTGAAATTTATGTCACTAGATGTGTTTACCGTGCCTATGATTGGACTTACATCTTGTATGTTATAAGCATTCTTGTCACTAGACTGATGGAACTTGATGAGGAGCATTGTTTTCATGCTAGCATTAATACGCAACTTCATTCAAACTTTCTTACAAGTGGACTTGCAATTGCTTGTAGAATTTATTTTCTTGTTTGGTTTATCTTTAACATGATTATCTCATAAGGATACACTGAATTTTGTTGTTTAGCAAGCAAAGAAAAGAAACTGTGAAAAGAGTCTCCCGGCATGCTAAAAAATCTGAAGTTCATGAAATGGAGCAGGATATTACAGCCACTTCTGAGTCATCTTCATGCATGGTAGATGGCAAAGCATGTAGTAGTGATAATCAAGACTCTCCAATGTTGAAGGGGGGTAGTTCCGAGAAAAGGTAATCGAGTTGTATCTCCAACTGTAGTGAATTGGTGGTAGGTAGTAATTCCAGAGAAAATGATTAACGGAGAAACCCCTATCATGGAAAACATTGGCTAGTCTAGCTTAGTAAGAACTAATTGAGTACCCTATATATTTTTGGTGGTCATGCACATTTTTCTGAGATATCTATCGCTTCAGTTTTAATATGGTGAAAAAATCTTGTTGCCATGTTGTCAGGCCGAGGGATAATGGTTCTATGAGGAGAAAAGGCAGAAAGCATCAGACTAATACAGATAATGAGTTACAAAAACCAAAAAGGGTAGCAAAGGTCCAAAGAAGCAGCGTCAGTTACAATGACGGTTCCATCTATATGTCATATATAAAGGTTTGTAACGCCTTTTCTATTGACTCGAATTTTGTTTGACAGATGCAACTATGCAAGAAACTCTGATTCTTTGTAAAATTCTTTGATAATCATGCTAAATTTTATGTTTGCAGGTTACTAAATCGCAATATGAATGTGTAAAGATTATGAAACAGTCTGGTAAAAACATTCAGTTAAGGTCTCTCAACCGTGTGCTAGGTGACCCTGACCTTCTGCATGTGCAACCCTATGAAATATTTTTGAAAGAGGAGCAGAAGAAATTGCATGACCATTGGTTAGTAATGTGAAGCACAATTCTTTTTCGAACTTGAGAAATCAAAAACTTTCATTTTCATCCTCTTAAAATGTAGTCTTTTGTTTATAGGTTGCTATTAGCAAATGAAGATCTGCCTGTAGCATATGCAAATTGGAGATCAAGGCAGGCCCAAAGAAAGGAAATGACAAAGTCGTTGCAGCAAGACATAAAAGATCAGTCCAATCACATTGAGGTTTAGTTATATTGTTTGGCTGGATTGATATTTCTTATATGTCATTTCTAGGTTTCTTTTCTTTCATCTCTTATTGTGTGATACTATCAAGTTTAAACTGTTTAATTTCATGTGCAGAGTGAGACAGAAAAAGAAAACCTGGACAGTAGCATGCCTCAAGATTACCATCGTGAAAGTGAAACCCACTACTCTAATTCCAGTATTGGAGATGCTGAGAACGAGGAAGAAGAAGAGAGCCCTGATAACAACATGCTGCTTCAGGATCACAAGTATGACAATGAGACGGAATCCGAGTGTGATGGGGAAGACAATGTGGATGTTTGGAGGGAGGGAGACACTACTGAAGATTTAACTCAGACGAAGTCCGAGTCTGTTTTGGCAAATGATGATGAGGAGAAACACACTCATGATGAGGACGATGAGAAATGCATTGAAAATGAAATTGAAATTGAAAAAGAAAACCCTGAGAATATTCTTCTGCATTACCCGAGTGGCAGTGCAACAAACTACGGGCCTCCACAAATTCAATCCCTCGAGCAGACGGCTTCTCAGGAGTTCAACACGATGGGGGGCATGGTACTTCTTGATAAAAATCATGTCAACTCAAAATCTGAATGTTTTTCCTCGAGGAGTTTGAACCCTGCAGATGTTTGTGTTAGTCATGAAGCTCCTCATTCTTCTGGTTTGTGGCCATCCCCCTACCATGTAAATACAGCAAGCCATGCATATACATCAGCCAGTGGCTCTTCACATGGTGCTGGTGAGAAGCAGTGTAATAACCCCCTGATTGATTTAGAAACAGAATTTCATCAAGAGCCTGGAGAAAACTTAATAAGCAGACAGACGACTATTGACACTTCCTTCAATCCTTATACGAATCGGGATCGAGGTGAGCTACTCCAGTCTTTCTTCAAGAACCAACAGGTTTTATCATACAATCATGATCAGAAGCGGCAAGATTTAGATTTCCAACCCCCAAACAATGTTGTGCACTACCCTGGTAACTTCCATGAGCCATCGGTGGCGGCAATGGAGTGTGACCAGAAAAGGCAGAGTGACATTTTCATGCCACAGAACATGATAGACAATATTTATTCCGACGAGGGTAGATTCTTTATGCCTAGACAAGAACATTTTCCATCCAGTAATCATTTGCCAGAATGGAATACCTCCAATCATGTCCAAATGTCATCATCATCGTCCTCATCTTTGCAGCAATCTCACCTGAACAATGGCGGAGAACTGAACTGGTTTCCTGGCGGCGAGCATCATCAACTTCGTGCTGGTGGTGGCTGGAATGTTCCAAATATTGTTAACGTCCCTAGTCCGATAATAAATAGCGTAGATCAGAGCCTATTTAGTGTTCTGTCTCAATCACGTCCGGTGGGTGGTGGTGGGCCATATCACGACTCGATTGGTAGAAGTGAGCATCAATTTGTTCCAACAAGGAACTATGGGGGCATGATGATGATGGGGGGTGCTGGAATGGGACCCACCCAGCCATCTAGTAATAATCCACTGGACTACTTTGATCCACCTACTAGTTCCCTGATGCCTCCTGACGAGATGGAGTGGGCGGCCAACTTGCAGCATCAAAACCCTGCCATGCATGATCAATTGGGGAAACCATACTCGCGCTCATGGAATCAGTAACAATTTTAGATGTTCTTAGTCAGGTTGGATTTGGAAGGAGGATAGAGTCAAATTTAAAACTCCAGTAAGAAAGCTACTACTGGTGTTTGTTAAACTGAAGAAGAGCTCGTGCATTTTTGAGGATGCTACAAGTCGGTTAGATTTCAGAGGTAGGATTTTGTACATATCAAATACATGAGCCGAGTTATGTACATTTTTCTCTCTTTTATTTCTTGTTAATGGAGAAAATAATGCCCTATAAATTAGGAGGCAATGAATATGAATTACCTAAGTGCTTGCTTCTCTGCTTTTTTACCATTTCTGATCGAGACTTAGGTGTTATTCCTGAGTTTTTTCCCTGATCTATTTGTCAATACTCAAGTTTCTAGGAAAGTAGGGCGTCTATCTGGCGTCCTTTTTGAGACATTACTAAAAACTTAGCAATAAATAGGTGAATAGCCTATAAAAAAGATATTACTAGTATAATTTTGTACATGGAAGCCTCTCTCAGCGTGAGGACGTTTAAACAATACCATTTTCGTATATAGTTATACAACTTCTATCTCAAAATACATAACGTTTTAATTGTTGTGGTAAGTATATATTTTGAGACGGAAGAAGTACTAATTACGTGCTGCTATATATAGTGAATTTGATTAAATTTTTTGCCTGGTTGATTAGTAATAGGACTCAAATGATGAGGTGTAAGACTAAATTTTTAGATGCCGATCATGCCGTATAAAAAGACCATTTTCGTTGTGTTAATCAGTTAGTTTTTATCCTTTCTGATCTAATATCGTTTTTGATTAATTGGCCATCAATTAAATTGTTTCATTATTAGATAATTAATATTAGATAAAAGTGAGTTCAACATTAGATTTTGAATAAGAAATCGAATGCTTAATGAATCTGCTAGAACATTGAACTTAATTATCTATATATATAGGATATGGATCGAATACCTTTGTATAACGTTCGATTCTAACTTTGCTCAACGAACTAAATGTTCTTATTGCCCTTAAAAGAGTTTCTTGCTTGGACGAATCCGTAAGTTTTATTTTTGGTTAAAGTTCCATATTGAAGCACTCTCTTATGATTATACTACCTCCGACATGACACAATAATCAAAATATTATGTATTTTGACACAAAAATAATATCAAGGAGTCAAGTACGATAAGCATCAAGTATGTTTCACAAGGCCAATGAGCATCAAATATGATAATTAATAGTATCCGGGAAAAGAGATAATCTTTAAAGTAGCCATTCGTAACAGAAAAGGCAGACTATTCATCACAAATACTAATTACTAATCACAAATAATAAGGAAAAATGGTGAGTTTACGCCGGTGAAAACAAATATAAATGCATCTAATCACATTGGATGATGAGTTTAAAAAAATTAAGGTAACTTACAACATATCATTTTAAAAATAATATGGAAGAAATTTTTTAAATTAATATTCGATAAATTAATAATTTTTTTTAATAATAAAAAAGTTCGGTCTCGATTTGGGCCAATGTAAAAAATTGAAAAATTCGATAAAATAATAAGATAATAATTTTTCGGAAGATTTCTTTATAATTTTCGGTTCCAAAAAAATCATAAATTAATAATACATACAAACTGAAAAAAAAATATTACATTTTATTAAAATATGATTCAATAGTTGTCTGTTTTCCCTTTAAAGTTCAAGTCTATTTGGAGCTCATCTCTAACTTTTCATATTGCATCCAATAGCTCAGGTATTATATTTTTGTATTGTATCATAAAGTTATGAAGAGTGTTTGACCGCCATAAGTTCTTCCTTTCACGTAACAGGCTCCAAAGACACCGTATCATCTTCGCCGCCATCCTCTACATTGTTCTCAATGATAGTACCCACAATATCTTCTAAACTCTGAACCTTCGAACATGCTTCATTTTCACCTGTGTAGTTCATTAGATTGTCGATATCCATCTTATTACGATAGCCACATTGAATGATCATAGTCTCGAGGTCTTGAGTTTCTTCATCAAAAGTGGATTCATCCAAATTTCTTGCAACGTCACTAGCTGAACGAATTTTACAGTGTCAAAAACAATTCGTATTGTTTCTTTTCGAACATCTATCGTCCAAGCTGGGATTGCCAAATTGATAGCATCAAGGACATTTATATTCCCTGTACCAGATTGTCCCACCTCATAACCTTCCAATATTTTGCGGTAAAACCTTCTACGGTAATGCATCTTGAAAGCTCTTATTATCCCAACATCGTAAGGTTGAATCTTTGAGGTCATGTTGGGTGGCAAGAAGAACAATTCAACATTTCTTAGCCCTTCAATATTTTTTGGATGTGCTGGAAAATTATCTACCACAAGTAGAACTCTTCTACCATGCATCATTTGGTCAAATGAACGAACATATTCATCAAAAAACACACTAGTCATCCATGCTCTTTTGTTAGCTCGATATTGACAATCCAAGCTATTCACGTTGACATTCTTGAAGCAACGAGGCTTTGCATATTTTCCAATAATCTATAGAGGGATTTTTTCAGAGCCATCTTCATTGCAACAAATAACTATCGTCAGCCTTTCTTTATCTTGTTTTCTTCCTTCAAGTTGTTTTGTTGCCAGTGAATGATCAGCGTGTAGCCTATAAAACAACCCAGTTTCATCCATATTGAAAACATCTTTCATAGGAAACTGATCAATTTTCTCCCCAATCGATACCAATTTCTGCTTCATATCTTGTACATCAATAGACCCACTCTCGCCAAAACGACGGAATGACTTTATGCCATGTCGGTACTTGAATTTCCAAGCCATACTATAGAGAAGTTAAAATCTAAATCATCACGAGGATACACGAGTTTCATTGTATCTCCTGCCTTCTGCAAAATTAATTCTCCTGTGATATTCACACGTTGTTGATGCTGGAGAAACCACTCATAAACAACCTTCTCCATGTCAGGATATTTTGCTGGTTTGTGTCTTTTGATATCTGCTCTTCCCTTTTCTATTTCAGCAGAGAGAAGGTCATCTGACCGCTTAAGTGTATTTGATATTGTTCTTTGACTAACTTTCAACTGAAATTTTCCCTCAAGCCATCTCTGCAAGTCTTTTTGTGTGCTTGCAGGATTATCTCTCTTGTACCCACACAACTCCTTACGTATTTGATCTGACATAGTTGATTTTGCAACACCTTTTAGATGAGAAGCCATCTTGTGAGATATGGCTTGAATACTCTAACACATTCATGTCATTTATATATGCCAAACTTGGTTAAGAATACATTGAACATATTTGTTCCTCTTGTTTACATTTATTGTACTTCAAAAGTCATTATTGATTTCCAATGCATATGAACACAGTAGTTACTAATTTACGTTGAGTCCTAAGGTTCGCTGCAACGTAATTATAAGAGGCATAGACTAATTTACTTTTTGTTTGGTATGTACAGTGTAATTACCTAGTTTATACGGAAATATGAATTATGTTGATCGGTTAAAAACTCTTTAAATTAATAATTATTAATTTATCAATAAATTAATAACTCTCTAAATCAATAAATTTCTCCGATCCTGACATTATTAATTTATAGAAAAGGCTGTACGCACAGACATTTAAGCAGCACGTCCCAAAAGTCCGAGGGCGAAAAGACGTCTCAGAAGCTAAACAGACGACACGTCAACTTAGCGTGCTAAGGTGCAATACCCCTTTTCCGAGGAATCTTCCTCACTCTCACTTCGAAATTAATCCCGACTGTAACAAACTACAGAGCTGCAAACGGCTTTATCATCATCAAAAGATGGACGCTCTTCCTCTCAGAACAGATAAGGCAAAATTCTAAATTGGAAGCTCAAGACTGGCTCCTTCCCAAGAGAAGTCGAGCGAAGCCGAAGACTAAGACCCTCACGCCGACAAAGGCTCGAGGGCACATCAACCGGGGCAAGGCCAATGCCTACGCCAAACCGACACAACCGGAGAAAAATGATACGACTCCATGCTTAAACGAGACCCACCAGTCCAATAAAAGCCTACGACAAGCAGTATTTCTTCCACGAGACCGTATGCTCTCCTACAAGAAAGGGGGAAAATGTTACATCATGGGGGATGTTAGGTAATTTGGACCGTGCCGACGTAGGTTCCTCCGGCTGGGGATTGGCCAGGTACGTGCAGCGGCTCCGTGCCCCTTGAGAGCTACGGGTCCGGGGGTACGGATACAGCCGGCCTCGCCCTCCCGAAGAGGCCGAAGAGCCCAAAGCCAAGGAGACCTACGACCTCACAACTGTACATGTCACTTTCAGCACTGACAGTCCAAGTCAAACCTAAAGGTCTCCCCTATATAAAGACCCCCCTTAGATGTCCAAAGTAAGACATACGCTTAGAGACACATAAAAGATTTAGGGCACTTACACTCTCTCTGTAGAAGTCGGACACCTCCCTCTCTAGACTTGAGATCCACCACGTAGCCGCTCGGCTTCGTGGTGCGTCTCGCTAGGGCCGGATAGACCGTAAACGCTCAAATACTTCTCACTCCCATTCTGTCTTTGATCCGAAACCTAATTTACAAACTGATCGAAAAGAGGCACGTGCTCTCTATCTACTGACTAATTTCGAATCACGTACGTAGTTTGATTTTAAATAAAAGTATTCGCAATTACTAAAAAAGTATTAAACAAAAGAGGCCAAGTACAATGTAATCTTGTAGAGAGATAAAAGCAATAAACATATATATATATATATATATTACCCACGTTAAAAATGGATTGGAATCTTTTGTTATTATTTTTATTATTGATATGAAAAATCCATGCAATTAATATTATAATTGATATTAACAGTTTCTAGCTCCAATATTTGCATTGGCAAACTATTATAGCCGTGACAGGCTCTACACCAACACAAGTTCCTGTACTTTTCGGAATTTTAGATACGCATCTCTGATTGCAGCATTTATCACCACAGTCGATGCCACAAAAACCACTATCTATTATGCACAATTTGGGCTCTCCTTTTGCCCTATATGGATAAGAATCTTGATCGGTCTGCAGTAGTGGCTTCTCATCGCAGAGGGTCGAAGGATTCATACCGGGAGAGCGTACCTGTTCAGATGAAACAAACAAAGTAATTAATAGCAAGAGCTTGACAAGAAATTGATAGGAAGCCATCTTTCGAAGCTAAAGTTGTAAGTGGCGCCTTTGATTTGCCAACCTGATGAGTGTAGAAAGTTGAGAGGATATTTATATTAGTTTATTTGTGTGAAAACAGATTCTCTAGATTCGAGATAAAAAAATACTATTCATAAAAAGGGAAAAAAAATATGCATTTCATTTAAGGAATATATATGGACAATCTGCCCAAATTCTAAAAAAAAAATCATATATATATATATTTTATTAATAATGGACAATGTCGCGTTAATTCTTCGAGAGAGATCGAGGTTAATTGGATATTTAGGGTTTCAAAAAACGTAGCTCAAAACTTTTTCGAGGAATTTTTGGATTCTATATTTTAGAAGCCATCAGAATTGGATACAAATTGAACATATCCAAATTGTAACCGGATACATCATTTCCCATGTACACTTATACCTTTGTTTTAGCCAAAAAATTGTTTGGCAAACGGTACAATGGATCACAGGCCGGAATCAGGAGCACGTAGGCTCGGTTTTCTTAAAAGTCGACGGGATCAGGCTTCGGCTAGGGAAGGAGACATGGCGGCAGGAGCCAGAGTCGTGGCTGGAACAGTGCTCTCGGCCTCAGGAGCGTTAAGAGCTAGGGAGTTCGAGGTCTCTACAACCTTCTTGTCGTCTCTTTCAGTCGACTCCCCAGTTCCCCCAGAGATAAGATGGGCAGCAGGAGGTGGCCTTTGGATCTCCTCATCCCGATTCGAAGACTTCTCCTCGTTGCTGGTGGGTTCCAGAACTCGCTCCACTTCAACAACCTTAGCAAAGGCATCCTTCCCAGCTTTCTTAGCATAAGGATTTGCCACTAAACTTATGGTCATACCACCGAAGATTGCAGGCAACTAAAAGACGAGATCGAGCACCTCATCTGTCAAAGAAAGTTAGACAATTATGTTAAGAAGACTGCCAATAGGGGTAGGAATGCCGATCGGAGGAACCAAGGGGCCCTGCACCGAAGAAACTACAACAACGATGCCAAGAAGGCAGACATGCGCGACAGAATTCTGCACCCGACTCCCCTTATGCCGGCAGACGGAGGCATGATACATATGATCTTTGGTGGAGAAGAAACCGCAAAGAGCAAGAACGCGAGGAATAAGGCCAAGCGTGAAGCGGAACAGATTATGGCCATGGCCATAGCTCCACCATAGCGTATGACCCTCGACACCGAAGGCACAATAATCAACTTCTACAAAGAAGAATTGGTCGGGATCCGGTATCCTCACACTGACCCCTTGGTCATCAAGTTGGTCATCGCCAACACACGGTAGGCCGAGTACTGTGGATGACGGCAGCTCGATCGACATACTATATTACCATGTCTTTAAGGAGATGAGTTTTGATGATGCTCACCTTGTCCCATTGCCCGGCCCAATCTTTGTCGTTAACAAGATCAGAATCCCCATCAAAGGACATATTCAACTCCCGGTTATATTGGGAGAAGGGAGCTGTAAAGCGCTCCAAATCATCAACTGGCTAATCATTGAAGGCGTAACAGACTACAACGCCATCCTCAGCAGAAGTGGCATAGCCGCCTTCTTCGGTGTCGCCTCATTCCTCTACCAGACGTTCAAATTCCCAACACCAGGAGGCATAGGCATCATCCGTATTTCTGAAGCCGAAGTAAGAAAGTGCCACTTGAACACGATAAAATCTATCCAAAGAGAAGGACTTGACTGAATTGCTCGGAGATGCTTCAATCTCTGAACAAGAACGAGGTGAAACCTCTAACAAGCCTCCCAAGTAGAAAAGGTACAATTTCCTTAAGGCTTCGGGTTATGTGCTCGCTACCACCACAGACCACGAAGCCAAATAAGCCAAAAGACACACGCCGTTCACATCGGCCCAACTAACCTCCCTCAAAACTGCCAGGAGGACACCCTCGTTGTTATAATGACGTCAGCATAGAACTTCGTACCCCAATCCTCCCTTTCGAAGCCACGACGCTGAATATTAGCATCCTCGCTCAAGAAGAAGTGAAGGAGAAGAAGCCCACGTCAAGTTATGTGGCCAAAGCTATTTGCGCCCTAAAGAAGGCAGCAAGAACAATCATAGTTCTATGGAAGAAGCTGACCACTCCCGGCTCTGCTGAAGGTCGATCCTTAGAACTTTTGACAGCTTGGCCCCAGTCTGGAAATATCCCCGGCTCGCAACAACAGGCTCTATCTAGTGAGGTTTACCTCAAAATAGTTTATTTGGCTCTGTGCGGAGTATTTTGTAAGCCCTTATGAGGCACGCAAAAGTTTCTATGAACTATGAGTAAGTCCCACGAGCGGTATCATTTGACACATGTAAAAATTCATAAAGACGCGGTGGAGCCTCGAGCAAAAGATGAACATGGACCCTCGAGTCTTAGTCTGCTTGGCCTTCACCCTGCACCAGTCCCTACGGAAAAATATGTTTAAGGCATGACTGGAAGGATCTTCGGAGAAATTAGACAGGCCAGTCTTAGTCGACATCCGCCATGGAGCGAGGCCACGACCACCCGATTGGTTATCCTACTGGCCTATAAAGCATATAGACCAGGCCACATGAGCGCTTTGATGGGCATGTGCCCGTGACCATCTTAGTCCTCGGCCTGGCACGAACGTTATGCTTAATAGACAGGCCAGTCTTAGTCGACATCCGCCATGGAGCGAGGCCACGATTGGTTATCCTATTGGCCTATAAAGCATATAGACCAGGCCACATGAACGCTTTAATGGGCATGTGCCCGTGACCATCTTAGTCCTCGGCCTGGCACAAACGTTATGCTTAACTGAGAGGCCGAGTGAAACGGACCGAATTTGTAAATTGATCACTCACTGTTTCGACCTTGTTTACTTAGCCGACCTCGATTACAAGGAGAAGAGGGTTTGCAGCGCCACGACATAAGAGGTGTAGAGCGCCTGCCTTAAGGTACCCCGGTGGCTCCCATTGTAGAGTGCAAAGCAAAAAGTAACTTTCGGATCCCGAGAATATAGCGATTGGTTAAGAGGAAAACCAACCCCATCGCTAGCGTCGGTTAAGAGTCAAGTCTACCTCGGCGTCACCTCGGATCCGAAAGGTTCAGTCCGTAAAGGATCTATGTAGCTGATTAAGAGGTATGCCCAACCCAGGACTAGGCGTAGGTTAAGAGCCAAGTCCACCCTAACAATCCTTTAGATTGGAAAGCACATGACAGAAAGGATCTTGACGCTGGCTAAGAGGGAAACCCACTCAAGCGCTACACGTCGGTTAAGAACCAAGTCCACCCCGACAATTCCTTCTAGTGCCAAAACGATATCTATACTACACCTATAAATAAAAAAACTACGTATAAGCCATCGGTTAAGAGGTACGCCCACCCCGATGCCTCTCTTTGTTTGGGCAGAATTAGAAATCGGAGTCCCAAAGGAAAAAGGTCAAGACATCGGTTAAGAGGTACGCCCACCCCGAGTACTTCCTTATACAGGAAAAATCTGATTAGTCCTAAACTAGAAAAGGCCAAACCGCAGGTTAAGAGTTACGGCCACACCAACGCTTCCTTATACTTAGGACAAGATCCTAATTTTCGAAAGAATAACATCAAGATCACGAGCTTAAGAGCCAAAATCGATGATGTATTCTTCTCCGATAGGCAAAGTTTCCTAAAGTTCAGAAGGCAGGGCTGGTTAAGAGGTACGCCCAACCCAGCAACAGACCTCGGCAAAGAGGTACGCCCACACCGACGCTCCTCTCATACGGACAGTAAATAGAGAAACTACAACCTACGAGACAAAATGAGCAGCACGTCACTTAAGAGCTACGTCCATCTCGATGCTCAATTCGATAAGACAATATTAAAACCTAGAAATAGCAATAAGATTTAAGTCGTCGCCTCACCAAGATGAAGCCGTCGCCCTCAACTGGTCAAAATAAAGACTCATATAAGAGTAAATAATAATCAAGGCGCCGGTTAAGTGCTACGGCCGCACCACCCGCCACCCCAACAACTGGGAAGAAATTCAAGTTTAAGTCCTAAGCCCACAGAATGAGACCAACCGCTCTTAGAAGCTAAACCATCGCCTGAAACCGTTGGCTCATTTGTTGGGGCAGACATGACACAGAGGCATTAGAGGCCGAAAGCTACAGCCCACATCAAACTAAAAAATTCAAAAGCATATATCGTAAACAAAAGCTTGCAAGCAAGGAATGAAAGCAGCATAAATTGGAGAAAATTATTCTTACAGACAGTAAAGAAATGTTTGGCAAATGGTACAACGGCACACAGGCCGGAACCAGGGGCACGCAGGCTCGGTTTTCTCAAAAGCAGACAGGATCAGACTTCGGCTGCGGAAGGAGACATGGCGGCAGGAGCTGGAGTCACGGCTGGAAAAATGGTATCGGCCTCAAGAGCGTTGAGAGCTGGGGAGTTCGAGGTCTCTATAAACCTTCTTGTCGCCTCTTTCAGTCGACTCCCCAGTTCCCCCGGAGATAGGATGGGAAGCAGGAAGCGGCGTTTGGACCTCCTCATCCCGATCCGAAGACTTCTCCTCATCGCTGGTGGGTTCCAAGACTCGCTCCACTTCAACAACCTTAGCAAAGGCATCCTTCACACCCTTCTTAGCATAAGGATTTGCCACAGACCTCCGAACCCCCAGATTGGGATGCAAGCGGTCTACCGCCACATTACATAAACCAGGCGGTTGGAGGGATCCTCGCGAAACCGCTCTGAAGCCCGATACTCCTCCACTGCCTCCTCGCAAGCCAATCACACCTTGACCCGAAGTTGCTTCCTGTGTTTGGCCGCGTTTTGCTCCGCCTCCTTCAGCTCCCCTCAAACTCTTCCAGCCGCTCCTCAGCAGACTCTAACAGCTCTTGCTTACGTTCGGCTTCCTCCTTGGCCTTCCTCAGCTCCTCCCTCATGGAGCCGTACTCCTTCAGCTCTTCTCTCATAGAGCCGTACTCTCGGACGTTGAGCTCAGCCACCTCGGCCACCTTGAAACCATAGTCAGCTGCCTAAAAAGTTAAATTTCATGGAAGGTCAGGAGGCGGAAGGATCCGGGAAGAGAAAAACAAAAAACTTGGAAAGCCAACTTACCAGTATGCAATAAGCAAGCTGGGACCTCACCAGCTCATCCCAGCCCTTAAAGGCCAAAGTCGACCTATCACCTTCGGTGAGGGCCGAGTGAGTCCAATTTACCACCGGCCCGAGGTCCGCCAACGGAGACCCCCCACCCCTTTAAGCTATAAGGCTACGACCTCCCATTCGCCAAGCCCAGTAGGTTGAGGCATGCTAGTTGAATACCGGACGATAGAGCCGATCAGAGTAGCCTGCTCGCGGCGACTCGAGCCACTCTTCCTCGGCCTCTTAGGTGGAGGAGCCTGCTCACCGTCCACATCATTAGGCTTCTTCCTCTCGAGGGCCTTGGCCTTGTTGCGCTGCTTCATGGTCTCGTTCCTCTCCCCTTGCTTCATATATATATTTTATTAATAATGGACAATGCGGCGTTAATTGATCGAGAGAGATCGAGGTTAATTGGATATTTATGGCTTCAAAAAATGTAGCCCAAACTTTTTTCGAGGAATTTTTGGTTTCCATATTCCAGAATCCATCTGAATTGTTCCATTACGAAGGATACAAATTGAACATAGCCAAATTGTAACCGGATACATCATTTCCGATATACACTTATACCTTTGTTTTAGCCAAAGAATTGTTTGGCAAATGGTACAACAGCACACAGGCCGGAATCAGGAGCACGTAGGCTCAATTTTCTCAAAAGCCGACAGGATCAGCCTTCGGCTTCGGAAGGAGACATGGCGGCAGGAGCCGGAGTCGGGGCTGGAACAATGGTCTCGACCTCAGGAGCGTTGAGAGCTGGGGAGTTCGAGGTCTCTACAACCTTCTTGTCGCCTCTTTCAGTTGACTCCCCAGTTCCACCGGAAATAGGATGGGCAGCAGGAGGCGATGTTTGGATCTCCTCATCCCGATCCAAAGACTTCTCCTTGTCGCTGGTCAACCTTACCATATATAAATAAAATTAATTTGTATTTATCTATTTTTTGTATATACATTGTACATATAGATTAGGAATAGAATTAGGCACTAAGTCGGCCTATTTACTTTGTACCTTTTCATATATATATTAAACGAAAGACGCGGGGGGGTGGGGGCAGACTTCCCGTTGCAAATCTTTGTCATGGTACAAGAGCCATTGACCTAAAAAAATTCATTTTTTTCCTCTATTCTTGGTTTTGGATTTTGTTCACGTTTTCGGCTTTGGCGATTTTTTTTCTCCCCTAGAGTTCTTGGTTTCAGATTTCGTTCAAGTTTCTTGGTCAGCATCTCGAATTTGGTGATTTCTCTTTCCCCTTTAATTATGTTTCTGGGAATTGATTGGGGTATATTTGCGATGGCTGCATCTAATAAACCTGAGTTTTGTGTTAAGTTTACTGGAAAGAATTATTCCACATGGGAATTTCAATTCCGATTGTTTGTTACAGGAAAAGAATTATGGGGACATATCGATGGGACAAAGTTGGCTCCTACGGAAGTTGTACAATTGTCCCAATGGCAAGTCCAAGATGCTAGAGCCATGTCTTGGATTATCTCATCATGTGATCCTCACATTGTCCTTAACCTACGCCCATAAAGAACTGCTAAAACTATGCGGGATTACTCGAAAAAGGTTTACAATCAAGCAAACTCGACGAGAAGATTTCAATTGGAATGTGAGATTGCTAATTACACTCAAGGAAGTTTAGGTATTCGAGATTATTTCTCTGGTTTTCAAACTTTATGGGCTGAATATTCTGAGATTGTTTGTGCAACTGTTCCGCCAGAAGCTCTTGCTGGTGTATTGGTTGTTCATGACATTAGCAAATATGATCAGTTATTGATGATGTTGCGACCAGATTTTGAGAATACCCGGTCTATCCTCATGGGTCGAAATCCATCTCCCACGTTGGATGAATGTTTCAGCGAATTGCTTCATGACGAACAACATTTTCTCACCCAGACTGCTCTTGACCAAGAAAAATAGCAGCCAATCCCATGGCTTTTCTGGGGCACGAGAAAGGCAAGGGCAGAGATATGAGTAAAGTCCGGTGCTTTAGTTGCAAGGGTTATGGACATATTGCTATAATTATTGCAAGAAGCTAGGACACATCATTAAAGGTTGCTCCATCAGGCCACAGAATCGCATGAGTGCTGCCTTTTAGACTACAATTAGCCAGAGTTCTCATGATCAAATTGCAACTGCAAATGCAACTACATCGCCACTAATCAAAATGCTGCACCAGCTCTTACAGCTGAAATGGTTCAACAAATGGTGATTTCTGCTCTCTCTGCTTTAGGGATACAAGGTAATAATGCTAAATCTTTATCTCAGGCTTGGATTGTTGATTCTGGAGCAACAAATCACATGATAAAATCAGTTACCTTGCTGAAAAATGTTCGTTCATATCATGGTTCTAAGCATATCCAGGTTGCCAATGGAGATAATATACCTATTTCAGCTATTGGAGATATTACTCCCCTTTTGAAAGATGCTTTTGTTTCCCCTGGACTTTTAAATAATCTTGTTTGCGGTAGACAATTAGTTGACAATAATTGTGATTTACATTTCTCTGGTGATGGTTGTTTTGTGCAAGATCAGGTGTCGAGGACAGTGATCACGAAGGGGCCTAAAGTAGGACGCTTATTTCCACTCTATTTTTCCGATTCTAGTCATTTTTCTCTGAACTCCTCTAGTGTTGTTAATAAAAGTCAAATGTGGCATAAACGTTTAGGTCATCCGAATTCTGCTATTTTGTCTCATCTAATAAAATCAGGTTTACTTGGAAACTCCGATCAAATTTCTTCGTGTGGTTCTTTTGAATGTTGTGCTTGCAAATTACCGAAAAATAAAATTCTTCCATTTTCTAAAGCTGGTAGTTGTGCAACTAAGTGCTTTGAAATAATTCATAGTGATGTTTGGGCATTGCACCTGTACTTTCTCATGCAAACTATAAATATTTCGTGAAATTCATTGATGATTATAGTCGGTTCACCTGGATTTACTGTCTTCGTACAAAATCTGAGGTATTTGGGGTTTTTAAGACCTTTCTTGCGTAGGTTGGAAATCAATTTTCCACTACCATTAAAGTCCTAAGGTCTGATAATGGTGGAGAATACATGTCTAATGATTTTCTTGATTTTTTTTAAATCAAAAAGGTATTCTTTCACACCGTTCTTGTCCACATACACCTCAACAAAATGGTTTAGCAGAAAGGAAAAATGGCCATCTCTTAGATGTTATCCGGACTCCGTCACTTGAAACTTTGGTTCCACCGAATTTTGGGTTGAGGCTTTATGTACAACAGTTTATCTTATTAATCGGTTGCCTTCTCCAACTTTAAATCTTGAATCTCCTTATTTTTGTTCGTATAACCAGCATCCTAATAATCAGAAAATGCATACATTTGGATGTGTTTGTTTTGTTCATTTGCCTTCACTAGAAGATCATAAACTTTCTGCAAATCAATTAAATATGCATTTCTAGGATATCCTACAAATCACAAAGGTTTTGTCTGCTATGATCCTGAAACAAAAAGAATTTGCATTTCTCGAAATGTTATTTTTCTTGAAAATAGCAAGTCTTCCTACTTTTGATGATACATCAATTGAGTTTGAACGGTTTAGGCCTGAATGTGCTTATCGACGACGTCCTACAATTCGGCCTCCTTCTGATGTAGTAGTCCGGAAACTGCTCCTGTCCTTACCACTGGAGTTACTCGTCCTCCACAAAGGTACAATCCTTATTACACATCATATAGTGCTATTTTGTCATCTATTTCTATTCCATCATCTTATTCCCAAGCTGCAAAAAAAGTGTGTTGGCAAAAGGCAATGCAGGAGGGAGATTGATGCTCTTCAAGAAAATCAAACTTGGACTATTGTTTAATGTCCTTCTCATATCAAAACAATTGGTTGTAAGTGGGTTTACACAGTAAAGCTCCGATCTGATGGGTCCTTGGATCACTATAAGGCTCGATTGGTTGCTTTGGGTAATAGACAAGAGTATGGCATCGATTATGAGGAGACCTTTGCTCCAGTTGCCAAAATGACTATAGTCCGAAAAATTCTAGCTATTGCTGCTTCTTAAGGTTGGCCGCTTCGCCAATTTGATGTTAAAAATGCTTTCCTCCATGGCGATCTCAAGGAAGAAATTTATATGACACCTCCACCTGGAATGTTTGCATCATCCACATCTGAAGTTTGCAAATTGAATCGTTCGCTATATGGATTGAAACAAGCACCACGGGCTTGGTTTGAGAAGTTTCGTACAACTTTGCTTCAATTTCAATTTCTACAAAGTAAATACGACTCTTCATTATTCCTTAGAAAGACTATTGTTGGCATTGTTCTTCTTTTGGTTTACGTTGATGACATTGTTGTATTGACAATTGGTTGGCAGTCTGAATTATTTAAATATTACAAGGCTTGATATCTCTTTTGCTATCCAACAAGTTTGTAAGTTTTATGCACTCTCCTCGGCATCTCCACTTGGCTGGGGTAAAACGGATCATTCGATACCTCAAAGGTACTGATTCTCGTGGTTTATTTTTTGCTTTTGATTCTAGTATGCACCTTGTTTCCTATAGTGAGTGATGCAGATTGAGCGGGTTGTCCAAATACTCGACGCTCTGTCACTGGTTGGTGTATATTTCTTGGAAATTCATTGATTTCATGGAAAAGCAAGAAGCAAGATTGTGTCTCCAAATCTTCTAGTGAGTCAGAATATAGGGCTATGTCTGCGGCATGTTCAGAAGTTACTTGGCTGCGAGGGTTATTGGCAGAGCTTGGTTTTCCTCCATTTGGTCCAACTTCTCTTCATGCTGATAACACAAGTGCAATCCAAATTGCTACTAATCCAATTTATCATGAACGAACCAAGCATATTGAAGTAGATTGTCACTATATTCATGAAGCAGTAGATAATCATGTCATTAACCTCCCACACATTTCCACCACATTACAAATAGCGGACATATTTACGAAGTCTCTTCCTCTTCAGCGACACCAGTTCCTTGTGAGCAAATTGATGCTTCTTGACAGACCAGCATCAATTTTTGGGGGGATGTTACCATATATAGAATACAATTAATTTGTATTTATCTATTTTCTGTATATACATTGTATAAATAGATTAGGAATAGAATTAGGCACTAAATTAGCCTATTTACTTTATACCTTTTCATATATATACAGAGAGGGGCAGACTTTCCAATTCAAATCTTTGTCAGTAGAATGGTACACTAGAATTGGGCGTTTTGTAATATCGTTGTTTCAGTCGAGTTTATTGATTTAGTTTCGTTAAAAATGAGCTACTGAAGTTTTCTGCAAGGTTGAATTGAAATCCTAAGCCAAGATGAAGATGGCATTTACAGCTGAGTCTCTGTTTTAAGTCTCTCTTTAGAATTTCAGTAAATTTGAAGAAAAGTTAAAATGTCAGTAGTTTTATTCATCAAGAAAGTTCAATTTAGTATATTAAAAGAGTTTCTCTATAGCATTTGTTCATCGAATCAAAATCATGGAAGCTATAGTCATATAATTCTTGTAAGATTGTGTTTTTGCAGCTTTTGTCACCAATTCTAGGTTTTTGCTTGTTTTGCTTTTACTTGTTGACAAAGGTTCTGTCTCACGGGGGTTGAGGGCTCAAGTTTCATTCCATCTCACACAAACCATTCCTTATCCTCCATTTTTGGAACTGACCGTTGCTACCTGTCTGTTCCAATAGACCCCTTTTCTAGTATAGAAGACTACCCCTTGATTCATATTATAATTTGGTTCCAATCCTTATTGGAGGGCAATAAGCTAAGTGATGAACAAATTTCTTGCAGGTGTACAAACCAAGAGGTCGAGTCTTATGTGGTGATTCACTCTACTGCTTAATGTCTCTAAATTGCATTGAAGATGTCAGGGACAGCCGGTTAATCTAATATGAACAATAGCAAACTCCACAATTATCTCATACATGGTAATAATTATTTTGAAATTTGTTCCTATCTTTAAATGCCAATTAGATTGTACTAGGTTACCTAAACTAGGATGTTTGCTCATTTTGTGTGAGCTTGCCTAATTCTCTTATTGTACTTGGATTGAAAAATGAAATTCTCAACAAAGTGGACAAGGAGTAGGAATTCAGTAGGAAGACTCACGTTATAATGGCAGCATCTCCCTCAAAAAGTCAATTCCAGATTCCTATTGAATCTTGCAGGAAATAATGTCTAGCCTTGAGAAAGGTCGTCAGGATTTACGATCTACTATCAGTGCTCTTCAAGAATGTGAGCTGGCTAATATTATAATCAATATGTGTCTATATCATTTTTTACAACCTTGACATAATGCTTTTTCTATTACACATAGAAGAAGTTGTTGTTGGTTTGTCTTGTTCAGGAAGCCTGACCTACAAGAGTTGATTGAGAGCAAAGTGCCAAAGAGAAACCAGACGAAGTTTAGGTTGAAGAAGAAAGAAAATGGAAGGGAGCTATCTATTTTCACAAGTCAAGTTGGGAAATGTCTCATGAAGTTTTTTCATGACGGTAAACAAGGTTGTGGAAGCAAAACTGTGTGTTACAGCTTTGAGCAGAATTGATTAAGTTGGGTTCTACAACAAAAACACAGAGAGGGGATGAGACTACGCGCACATAGTGAAAACGTCGGGGACCTTATTGTAACTTGTTCAAACGATGGGGACTCAATCATAAATGAACAAAATAAGCTTGCCGGAGCTACAATCATCGGCAGAATTTAAACGACCTATGTAAATGATTGTGATGATGTATCCTATCCATATATGGCGTCCAATTAACCTACAGTTCATCAGAATAAAAATCTCCAATTTGTTTAGGGTCCTATTGTTCATTTTCAGCGAATTTAGGTATTCACGATCCTACTCTATACTTGATGAAATTGATCAATTACAGGGTTCATTTAGCTTCTAAATGATTCTATGAGTTGGTTAGTTAAGTCAATTTTATCGATTAATTACTCTAGAATAACATCTTTACAAAAGAAATTCTAATGTACCATAAACCATAATTCAAGGTAGTAATAAAACCTTAAGCAATTGTTTCATTCAAATTAGCATGGCGTGAATCAAACTTCATAATTTTGAACTTTATTTTCTTCAACTTCATCTCCATGATCTTCATCTTCAGTGCCCCCATTTTCCTCACAAGCATCATCATTTTCCTACACATTAATTATTATTAATCGTAAATCATGTTGCAGCATCCAATTTCCATTAATTCGGCAGCCAATACATATCCATAAAGGGGATGCATATAATAAAAAAAAACTACAATTAAGCTACGGATTATTACTTGAGCCAAACACAATTTTCAGCAAGTCAATATCCAAGCCAAAATACTAGCAAGTCAGACATCCACTTGTACATTTCCAGCAAGCCATACATCCAGTAACAAATTTTCAACAAATCACTAAACCACAATATATATTTTCTTGTAACTCATTCAACTAAGCCAAAAATCTGGCCGTCATAAATAATTTTGATAAATCAGACATGAAATAAAATAATTAGCATTGGGTCATTCAATCTATCTAGTCATATAGAGTGTCATCAAATCAGAATCCTTCTCTTGTACTTCAATAGAGACAGATAAGGGATTATCTTCTGGAGTATCTATTCATCTTCTAGACTTGCGCAAGTGAATAGGCAAACGAACCATCACATCAAATAATGATGGAGGAAAGACTCTCTCTAATTGACAAAGTATCTCTGCTGTTTCTTTCTTTAACACATCCAAGTCCTTCACATCAATAACCCTTGGGCAAATTAATCTCACGAAAAAAAAAAGAACACAAACCATTAAGAGGGAGAGTGACCTGATGAGGTAGTGTGTTTCTCGCTGCTACTTGTAACAAGTAGTAGTGTAGCATAAAGTGAACATCGTGGCTCTTGTATCCTGACAGTTTTAGCGTTTCCATATTGACACAACTAATATATATGAGGCATAATATATATGAGGCACAACCATCTGGTACTTTTGCTTCTTTTAAAATGCCATAAATTATTTTTTCCCATCGGTACTCAGATTAAAGCAAGCTTTTGCATACTTTACTGTTTAGTGCATGCTTCATCAACATATACGGGATGCAGTTTCTTTCTAGTTCCCATTTCTTGAAAATCAAATTAATCTTGCTTTAACAATCCCTCCCATTCGCTATTATATGGTTATGCACTGCATTTCCTAGTTAACCAGACACCATTAGCACATGTACTACAAGGACAAAAAATCTGTGTTCCTTGTGGCCTACCTTTCGTAAGTATATGCTAAATCTAAAAACTAATTGACACCATCAATATATTCTAGACTATTTCTTGCCTTCCAGACCCATTCTTTATCCCTATATACCTAGAATAATTAATCAATCAAGTTTTAACTAAGGGAATGCTGTTTCATGTCAGATTATAGGATAGATTATAAACGGAGTGATTCCGGTGAGATGTACGAGAAAGAGAGAAAGGTGTAAGGTTGTCTTAAGGGTTTTAGTATTCATTCATCTAAGGAAAACTATTATACGATCATGTCTTTTAATAGAAAAAAAGGGCTAAGCACATAAGCTAGCTCATAATAGTCTAATGGGCCTTTAATGGTCTGGGCTTATTACAAACATTTAAGTTCAGATAACTAGAATAACTTGAGGAGCAAGACTATTCGACTCAATGCTTCTCGACTTCACTTGACAGACTTGTGTAGTTCCACAATCTGACCTTCAAATGCAATAATAGTTCTATACAGTTAAAATTCTATAAATTAATAATGTCAGAATCGAAAAAATTTATTAATTTAGAGAGTTATTAATTTATTGATAAATTAATAATTATTAATTTAAAAAGTCTTTAACCGATTCAACGTAATTCATATTTCCTATAATGAAATTTATTACAGGTCTATAACATCAACAATGTTCAGATCTAAGCGAACCAGAGATCAATGTTTAGAGGTAGCTGCTAATCTATCTGACCATATAAGGTTATCTATAAGGCAACATCTTGGTTTAGAGCCTCCTTCATTGACAATGCAATCATATGGGACTACAAACCAGCCTCCTCCAATGCAATCAAGTGTTTTTTTATCACCCTCTTCCAATCAACCAACAAGTCAATCAAATGCAACCTTATCTTTTGGAATTGAACAACCTTTTATCCATCAGTCTACAAGTCATCCAAGTAGAGCATCTAGTCAGCAACCTTCAATACAATCAAGTGGCGTTCTATCTCCTTTTTTCCATTAGCCTACGAGTCGGCCACGTGAAGCACTTAGTCACCTTTCTCCAATACAATCAAGTGGTGCTTTATCTCCTTTGCTTCCTCATTCTATATGTCAATCACGTGGAACACCTTGTCAGCTACTTCCCATGGAATCAAATTATGTATTACCACCTTTCTTCTATTGTTCTACAAGTCAGCCTACTACAACACTTTTACCTAGAGTTGAACAATCTCATATACCCCAGACTTCTAGCCATCCAATTGTACCTCCTGAAACAAGGCAAATGCCGGTTCGACACACATATGTTCGTCAATAAGCTGCAAACCAACTAGAAAATGAAGAGGGCCTTTCTGATGGCCAATCACACGACGAAGAGGCTAAACTTCTGAAATTGGTTCAGATAGTAGGTAAGTTCGTTATAAATTTTAAATTTACATTTAATCTGATGTATTGATATAGATTAGGCACTTTTAAATATTTTTCATGCATCTTATTAGTTATTATTACTTATGTTTGACATAGATCGAGATGGTTATGTTATAAGAACTGAAGAAATGCATGCAAAGGAGGTTTATAAGAAATTAAAATTCGGTGAAAGAATTTTAGTTGGTGTTAACGATAGTAATCAACCTGTTGGAGTTGGTGGGAAAATGTGCAAGACGGTTATGAGGAAACTCATAGACAAACGAAACCTTTGTCTTCCTGATGCAAAAAATTGGGATGAAGTGAAGAATATCTCTGGTGTCAGGCTTCTTCGAGAAGTTCGGGTAAGTTTTGCATAGTAATCATCTGAAATTTATATTTGGAGTTTTGGGGCTTAATCATATGTATAGTGTATGTTCTCATGATCTGATAATTTCATTTTCAACCTTGTTAATTTCATTCATATGAAAATTAATTTGTGAACGCAAGTCTGAATTAGCGATACCTATAGATTGGTATTGTTTAATTGTTTGCTGGATTCAAAATTCAGCAAAATTCTTTGGCACTGATGATATATTATTGTATTCTTAATTCTCATTTTTTTTTAAAAAATAATGCAATAATATATTATTACTGTCAAAGAATTTTGTTTGTTTTTTAAGCCAACATTATTTGTTTTTCACTTTAAGTATTTATGATGATTGATTCTTTATCATTTCAAATTTGCAGGGTAAATTTTTATTACCTTCTACAGCAGAAATGGACAGAGTATTTTTTTTTTCATTTTTAATAGCAAGTTTAGGAATCATAAACATAATTTTAAAAAAAGTCTTCTTAAGAAAGAGAAAGAAAAGTTGCTAGATGTTTGGGAAACTGAGGTTGCTGAAGAGTATGGCATGCTGGAAGTGCCTGCTTTTTCTGAGGATGATCTACTGGAAGCATTGGAACTTGTTGATACGCCACCTGGCCTCAATGATAACCAATGGGGTAGAGTGAAAGCATACAAGTCTGAAAAAGTAAAGGTACACCTACAAATTTTTTGTCAAAACATATCATGATAGGAAGTAACATTTAATTTTACTATATTCCATTGCAGAAGATGGCGAAGAAAGGGAAGGAAGCACGTGCTTCTCAAATACATTCACGTACTACTGGCGCCACAAGCTATGTAGATAAGCAATATGAATTTTTGTGAGTCTGTGAATGTTGTGTTGTGTTGTTATTTTGCTTGGATTTTTCATTTGTATAGTGATATATCATATATATATATATGTGTTTACAGAAAATAATCCATAAAAGAGATCCACATCCAATTGAGTTCTTTGATATCAGACATGTAAAGAGTGATGGATCATATGTTCATACAGACTCCAGAGACTTCATGATACTAAATCCTACAATACAAACACTTGAAGCTAAAAATTTGTTGCAAATTAACCTGATGTATTGTCATACAGATTACTGTAAAGGAAAAGATCTCGCAAAAGATGACAGATTTAGAACCTTCTGAGCATAATGATACTACGAGCCGAGATGCTATTGAAAAGGAGGTGATGCTTGAACTTATGGGTCCTGATAAACCAGGGTGTGAACGAGGTTATGGAATTGGGGTCACAAAAAGCAGAGTGACTGATTTTAACAGTGAATTGAACAGAATGCGAACTAAAGGTTCAAATTTGAACCGTGATAGTATGCTCTTAAGCAAAATTAACAATCAAGATAAAATAATTTCTGATCAAAATAAAGTGATTGCTAGCTTGGTAGATACAATTAACGATTTTCGTAGTGAAGTTCGAATCTACAATACGGCATATGGCTTTTTTGGTGGAAGCTCTGAGGAACAGCCAATTCAAAAATTTAGGAACAATGTTGGTGTCGAAGAGGTAATGCATTTATTTCTAGCCCGAAATATTTTTGACTTATTAATTTGATTATGCTTCTTGACTATCAATTTTAGCTAAAATAGAACCAATATTGTTATGGAGTTGCTAAAAACTGAATTTGTGATGTAGAATTTCTCACATTCTTTGAAATCAGTTGTTGGAATCGATGACGGAAAGACGCTGGAAATGCAGGAATCCAGCTAAGAGAAGCACAGCAACAAAGACAACACAAACCAGAAAATGATTTGTAGAGAAATGAAAAATTAAAAATACTGATTCACTGAAATAGGATGATGATCATATCTTCCATATTCGATTTGACACTAATCTTAATTCTAATGGCTAAACATAGGTATATAGAGTGTTTAGGACTTAAAAAACTAATTTGGGTTATTAGATTTCTAAGGTTTCCTCACTACCAATGCAACTGGATTTTGAAACTGTAAAAGGATGATAATGTCGATCTAAAATTTTGATTCATACCATTCATAAGGAAAACAATTACAGAGATGAGTGTTTTTATAGTCGATCACTCACTGACCTAGCTGACATGGAATTTTAAATCGAATTACAGCCTGGATTTTAAGGAAAACTAAAAACTAGAAATGATTTTTCTCACACACGATTTTATTTTCTCGCAATTATAGACTGTATTTTCACTCTAGACTAAGTCATAGGGTATCTTCGAGTAGAATAGCATTGTAAAACAGTAAAAATAACGGACTAAACTTCATCTTCTTCCTCGCGACAAAGATGCCATTTTTGTTGACTTTTAACTTGACTTTTGTTCTGAGCTTGATCAAGACTGCAACATCATCTAAACTCCATCTACATACTACTAACAATTTCTTTGAACTTTAACTTTGCTAAAAACAACTTTAGAATTTGAATTTCGTCTCTGACTTGAAGAAAAAGCTACACAAAGCTACATACCTATTTTATTTTAGTTTCAGAACTTCATTTTTAAGCATTCAGTCACCTTCAATGGAGTATCCTCATCGTTTCTGAATCGCTGAATTCAACTGCCATAGCTTATAATAGCAATGCTTGATTTCCGTTCTTCAGTGCACAACTCGAACATACATTACGAACTTCAGACCATATCAGGCTAAATTGAGCTTAACAACTACTTCATATTATCTAAACAAAGCGATCCATATCACCAATTTATTGATTACTGCATAAATTAAAGATTCAGACTTAAATTTAAAGATAGAACCCTAACCAAATTGAGGCTTTTTGATTTAGGGATTTGCGGGCCAATTGCTCTTAGAGGTGTTGTAGACGACATCCTCCTGAGTGTTTTGATGGGTCGCTCGAGCTCCGACTTTGCTCTGGCTGCTCCGCAGATCGTTTAGACTAATTTTCCTCGAGAAACTTTTTGAAAAGCCGACGACGTCCTTGACTTTTCCTGCAGGTACGGAGCAGTCTTCAAACTTTTGACCATGTGCAGTTTCGTCCTTTCTGCATAAACTCTTTTCTTCTTCTCTGTTCTATCTTTTAGGCCACTGTTTTGGCTGATTCTTCTTTGAAAACTCTACTAGCATCTTGCAGAAGGCTTTCACGATCGAACTGTCAAAAACAGGCTCGTCTACAGTTGCTTTCTTCTTCTTCAAGCTTCATTGCTTCTGTTGAAAGCTATTTGTAAGCTTCATTTTCTTCTTTTCTTTCCTGTCAGCCTGCTAATTGAGCTTCTATGATCTCAAACTCCTCGAGATGATCTATTCCAACAAAATCCTCCATATTTTATTATGTCATTAAGTAATTAATAAAATGATGAAATTGATATTCATGTCTTTTGCCTCAGATTTGTAGTTGGGAACTTTTCTCTGATATGACTGTATACATACCTGGTGATTTATTTTGTTAGTTGCTTATATGATAGCTTATGAAATTATATTTAGTGGATTTTGGTTAGTTCTCGCACGAGACTATTCTCAAAGATGCATGTTTTTAGTTGTATTTTTGTTTTGCAGGCAGGTGATGTTTCGAGTGGTCAAGGTATTGATAACGCTTCCGATCAGTTACATAATGGATGAAAGAAAGCAAGTTTCAAGTTGTAGTGTATTAGCTAGAGAAAATATAACAATTGTCTTGTATTTCAAGTATTAGTAATATGTACGCAGGAAGAGTAACTAGTAACTAGTAGTAGGAGCTAGTAAGATAAAAGGTGCACTAAATTTATCTTCTTTGTTTTTCTTTTTCTAAAAATTCAAATACTTTTGTAAATATTATTTGTTTTTAATGGTAAATTTAATGTTTTTAAAATTAATTATAATATTATAGAATTTCAAATTTGCAATATTTTTTCTATTTTACTAAAAAATATGAATATAATATTGGTTAGATAAGAAGACGTTGTTGAAGCTTAACTGTTTCAAAAAGTAATTTTTATTGACACAAAAATCTTGACATACTAAAGAGCCAAAATTATATTGACATCCCTTTTTGTCAAGAAAATATTCGTGACTAATTTATATTGACAGATGGATCAAGTGTCAAGATTCTTTTTCTTGACAATTAAAGCCGTTTATGTATCACAATAAGTGTCAATAATTAACACTTTTCCAATAGTAACAGATTAGGTTAATTTTTTGCACGCATATGTAAACACTTGTAGTAGTCTCTTTTGAGCTCTGAATCAAATGAAAGCATTTAAGTTATTCCGTTTCTTTCTTTTTGCAGTTTCTTCATAAAAATCTAATTTTTGTTATTTTTTTCCCAAACAACCAATCCAATTTACTTTATTTTACTACATCTCCACAACCATCAATCCAAATAAAGGTCTAGGGTTCAATCCCATTTTTATAAATAACTCTTGAATATATAATATTTTGTAAAAAGCTTAAACATCACTTTCATGAATGTCGACAAGTTTATTAGTATTTGATAAGGATAAAATTTTTATTATTTAGTTAAAAATTGTTGATGTGTTCGTAAATTGAATTTAAAGTTTTTGCAATTGCAAAACAGGTAGTATCAATCAAAACAGACCAAGTACATGATATGTATCTTGTGGAGAGATATAAGAGCAATATACATATGTTAAAAATGGATTGGAATCTTTTATTATTATTATTATTATTATTATTATTATTATTATTAAAGTATTATTATTATTATTATTATTATTATTATTATTATAGAAAAATTACAACCGAATGCGATGTGCAAATTCAACTTTATTATTATTATTATTATTATTATTATTATTATTATTATTTTGATATGAAATCCATGCAATTAATATTATAATTGATATCCACATTTTCTAGCACCAATATTTGCATTGACAAACTATCACATCCACGAGCTCTACACGAACACAAGATCCTGTACTTTTCGGAATAGAAGATGAGCATCTCTGATTGCAACATTTATCGCCACAGTCCGTGAAACAAAGACCTTTATCTATTATGCACATTTTGGGCTCTCCCTTAGCCCTAGATGGATTATAAGAAGCTTGACCGGCCTGCAGTATTGGCTTCTCATCGCGGAGATTCGAATGATTCATATCGGAAGAGCGTACCTGTTCAGATGAAGCAAACAAAGTAATTAATAGTAAGAGCTTGACAAGAAATTGATACGAGACCATTCTTTTGAAGCCATATATGTTATATAAGTGGCGCCTTTGATTTGCCAAAGTGATGAGTGTAGAATATGCTAAGAGGGTATTTATATTGGTCTAATTGTGTGAAAACAGATTCTCTAGATTTTGGTGATAAAAAAAGAACTATTCACAAAAATAGAAGAAAAATATATTTCATTTTAAGGAATAAAGATATATAGACAATAATTATCGACAATCTGCCCAAATTCTACAGGAAATCAAATATTTAATTAATATTGGACAAATTTTTTATTTTCCAATTACATAGAAAAAACTATGAGATTAGAAGATTGTACACAATTTTTAGTATCGAACTTGTATCCTCCATGTCCAGAACCAGAACTCGCAATGGATCTCGGCCCTCATTCTGATCATGGCCTATTGACTCTTCTTATGCAAAATGAAATCGGTGGCCTTCAAATCCAACACAATGGAAAATGGATCAAGATCAATCCTTTGCCAAATTGCTTCTTGGTTAACACTGGAGATCACCTTGAGGTAAGAAGCCCATAATCAATTATTCTTACTATTTATAATTTTTTAACTTATGTCTTTACGTTCCTTTTGAGATTCAAACATATCTCTAGGAGGAAGTTGGCTGCCTTAATCTTTAGGCGTTATGCTCTTAAATTTGAAATGAAAATTCTCTTCATCAGTATAAGGCAGTTGGGTGCTTCTTCTTTTTTATAAAGAACAAAATTATTATTATTAAGTTAGAACCATGTCAATTACCGTAATTCCTCCGTAAAACCATAATGATGTGTGTAATGGTATAGAATTTTCATTTCAAATTCCAAATTTAACAGCATAATTGAATGATTAAGACACCCGACTGTTAACTCGGTAGTCAAACTATGGAAGTGTTTTCGATAATACCAACGATTTTGGCCAAGTTTGAAAATATCGGTAGTCAAAACCGTTGGTATCGGTAACACCTTCCATAATTTGACTATTTAATTAACAGTAGGGTGCTTTAAATATTCGGTTATGCTATCAAATTTAGAATTTGAAATGAAAATTCTATACCATCATAAAATTTATGTTTTTTATTTTTGACTAATATTAACTTTGTATATGAAGATGTTTAGCAATGGAAAGTACAAGAGTGTATTGCATAGAGCAATGGTTAACAACAAAGCAACAAGGATCTCCATGGCAATGCCATTTGGACCATCTCTAGGATTAGTGAAGGATCAGTGACGGCACAATTGGGTGAATAGATATTCCAAAGTCAGAAAATTGAACCTTCTCTTTTCCGTTCTTTCTTTGATTTCACACTCTCACTGACAGGTTTAGCTGGATTTTTTCTTCCTTCGTATGTCTTCCACTTCTAATTTTCATTACATCTTTATTGCTACCAATTTCATCTGAGTTTCTCTGTTTTGTGTGCAGGAATTAAATTGCTTCTTAAAAATTTTCATCACAGACAATTAATTTCGTAATTACTCTTCCTTCATATATCTCCTTCTCTACTTCATTAATATTTTGTTCATCATAATCGGATGTATGTATTTACTTTACCTTTCAACTGGTCGGGGATTGTCTTTCAATTTCATGCTTTAGAAAAAGTATTTTTTCAATATAAGTTGTGTTCATTTTGCTACAATTGTTTGAGGATTGTCTTTCAGTTCCTTCTTATGTATAAATTAGATTATTATTTATATATTCATCAATCTTTGGATTGTTCATCTTAACCTTATAAGTTTTAATCCATACATTAGTATCTTTGTAGACAGTTTTTCTGGGCACATATATTATATTTCCATTGCATTTTCCTCTGTGTGTCAATTTTAATTTCAGTTATCTCTAGTTAACTCTATTCTCCGTCATTTGTTTCCCATTAATATTAACATCATTTTTTCATATTTAGTCACACTTCTGATGCTCTGCTACTTTATCACTTTATATATTTCGATATGATCGTCCTTTGAATAAGATCAAACTGGTTTAACTGTGTTGTCTATAAAACTCATTTTTATAACTTTCGATCTCGGCAAATATCAAGCCACGCTCTTCCAGCCAGCTATTTTATTGTCTTATGGTGGGTTGGTTGTGTTTGCAGAAAAATATATTTATCTACACAAATTTTATTCAGCTATTCAATTATTTTAGTGAATTGCTTGTGTTTGAAGTAATTTAATGTGGAAAAGATTTTTGCATTTACTCCACCTGCTTTCTTTTCCTGGAGTCAAGTGTCGCTGTATTTTCGTTTATAAAAAGGTCTTCTCTTATTTCAATCCAGCCGTCTTGCAGGTGGATAGAAAATGTCGGAGATGGAGATGTACCCTTTAAAAAGGATGAAGTAGAGAATTGGATTTAAAATACCAGATCGGTTTCTACTGGGTCGTTAATGAGGTTTATTCTAACTTTACAGTGATCCAATAAACCTGAGAGGACTGTATCTTTCAAACTCTGTGTTTTCTCATGGAAAACTCTATGTTGCTTAATTCAAAATCAGTCTGATCGAAAATTATGTTATGAAATGATAGCTTTGCTATATTGCCAGGCTATACCAGAAATGTGGGTTTTTTTCTGATAAATATTTGATGGTTTATAATGTACTGCCTGCATGTAAACATATGTCAATATATGATAATGTTTCATCTTATAGCTAATATTTAATTCATTTTACAGGAAAGATTTATTTATAGCAGAACCACAGTATTACCCCCATAGTTGCCAATACTTGCCTTAGGTAAATTCTTATATCTGCTCACATGTTGTTTACGTTAGTATTCTATAATGTCATTACTATAAAAATAAATACAGATCTCTAATCCTTTAATTGAGAAGACAAGAAATTAAAACAAGACTCTTATCTGTGCGTTGAAATTCAGCAACGGTTTCCATAAACTGTTGTGACTGAATACGAATGTGGATAATGAGGTACTGTACGTCTTTGCTTTGTCATTTTGTTGAATTCTTTAGCTAATTACCTTATTTCATGTGGCACACAGATTACATTGGGAAGAGAAACGGAATTCTTCAGTGATAGTAAGAATTAAGAAGTTCATCGGAGGAATAAAACAGTCATCCCTTGTCTCTGGATTTTGACAATCAGAATGAATGGAAATGTTCATACTATTTTGTAAAAATGTTGCTCCAAAATTGTTAGAATGCAGAATTGAGAATACTGCTATTGTATGCCATTTATCGATTTCCAAATATTAGCTCTCATGACAAATATATTACTCAGGATTTTTTATTTTGCGATCAATATTTGCCAAAATTGGTTATGACAAAGTTCAAAAATCCATTCTCGCTAAAACATAATTACACATAAAGTCTCTATATATAGCTTGAATCTTCTTATCCAAGAGAGCACTTTCAAGTTTCAGTAAATCTAAAGGCAGAAGTAGTTGATCATCGTCAGTTTTTTGTAGCTAAAAAGCCGATCTATACCACATCTCATCATCACCGCTAAAGGGAAACCTGAACGTCACTTTAAAGATGCAATTAGTCACAAAATAAACCAAACTCTGACAAGTATAGAAAATTTTCAAATCTCTTGTCCTTTCATTACACTGCAGAGTAATTAATACTTGCTTCAGAAAAAAAAGTAATGATTACTACTTTCAAATTCAACAAGTGTTTTTTGGGAAGATAATCAGTCATAGACTCATAACCAACGGCAAGGACTTAACAAGTTGTTTACTCATAAAAAGACAACAAAACAACTTCTATTATGGGGGATCATCGATCAGGCGAACAGTTGATCAAGGCCAAATGGTAGGGTGTAGAACTCTTGGAAATCATCGGCCGAAGACCTAAAGTTCGCCCACCATTGGATACCTCGATCATTCCTCACCTCTTCAGCATTACTAAATAGTAAACTGTCTAAAATGAATCCCAACATGCCACCAACAAATGCTCTCGAGGAGAGAGACACATTCATCATATTGTTAAACTACACAAAAAAAATTAAACATTAGTACATTACTTTCGAGAATGACAATTTAATAACATTCAATAAAATAAAATGTTAGTTACTTACCCAGGTAGCTCTGGTGTGGACTGGGCCGAAACTATAATGCTCTTTGTAGTACTCCTCGAAATACTCAGGAATGGATAATCCCATGAAAAGAGAAAGTCCGAGTATGATTTTAGTCCTGTAGGAGTTCAGATTACAGAATTGAAGATGGGCTTAGTCCTGCTGCACCTGCCATAGATTAGGATATTAGTCAACCTTGCTAATATAAATCAACATAAACATTCAAGACAATCATACACAGATTTTCTAATTACCATTCACCCAAAAGAAAAACTAAGATAGCTAAAAACAAACTAAATGATTTACATTTACTCAAACACAAGCTACACAAGCTAGTTCAGCTCAAACTATTCAATACACACAGTGATCAGAAACAAAGAAAGATGGATTTAATTACTTACCGACGTATGCAAAGAGAAAACAGCCTAAAGCAGCTACTATCGAGGTAGGAAGTGAAGCAAAAAAAAGCTCCAAATTTGCCTGGAGGTTAAAAATAAGAAGTTCACTATTATTGTTTAATATTTACTTGTCCGATAAAAAATAGAAGAGGTTCAGTAGCATGCTTACCCAGGCACGAAAATAAAATCATAAACCCTGCTGCTATCTGTATAACCCTCCTACTCCCAACTCCCGTCATGCCTATCAAGCCTGCATTTTTCGCTGCAAGAGTACAGTACAAATCTTATTTATCATATCAAATACTAGTAGTATGCAAGGAATTAAATTTTGCAAACATATCGTCCTATGTACCAAATTAATTTCAGAAAGGATTGAAAACATATTTATTAATGCCATAATTTCAATATCACAGGTTACAGATATTTGATTTCCAAAATTCTCGAGCCAACTAATGTCAAAAATACTTACAGAGAGACTGATGGCTCAACCCCAGATCCAAACAAACCACAAATAAGAGAGCCAACTCCCTGAGAGAACATGAATGAACACAGACTCAAAAACAGATTGTGGGCAGTCATCAGACAAAAGGAGTAGCTAGGCAAACATGAGCAATAGAAATAATGTTTTGTTTACCTGCCAGCCGACTCCTCGGGCAAGAACAGATGGCGGAGTGGGAGTAGCACCAGCATATCTGGATACTGCAATGAAAGCACCAGTGGACTGTATATATACAAGAAAAATATCATGATTAGGTTACAAGTAAAAAAAGAAAATCAAACAAACTGTAAAATAGTAACTGAAATATATTAAACCTCTATGAGAGTGACAAACGAGACAACCATCATGGGGAAAAACGTATGCGGCCTCAAATGCTGGAATGCCCCACTGAAATGGATATGGAAATGTGAGCCTGTATTGTAGAACAACGTCATTAATTAAGACCTGAATTAATTAACTTAAAATAGTACTGTAAAAAGGCATCAAGTAGTTAATTACTTACCATGGAGATTGACCAATCGTATCCACAATATCTATCCTACAAAGTTGGGTATCAAGCTTGGTATTGTTGTAGGCCCCACCAACATCCAATAGTAAGGCATATACCCAAACGATCAGCGCGGGGATTATGACTCCGAACCAATTGAGGGTGTGCCTCAATGCAGGCAGTAGTCTAGGTAGACACTGCATAGTTAATTCAAAGATGAAGATTAAACTCTTGATATGAATTATAATGAAAGTAGAGTTTAAGATAAAGATTAAATTTACCTGGGAGACTACCAGGAGAATGAAGATCTGTGGAAGTCCGATCTCGATGCACCTTACTAGCTGTATCCATATATATTACCAAGTTAATCACAGATAAATATTGATAAACAGTTCGCTTTCATACACAAGAATTTAGCATACTAAATTTTAATATATACGTACACACATACCACTGGGAAACCAAGTTTATAGAGCCCAAAGCCCGATAAAGAAACCAAAGGGACAATAGATAGAGGACTTATGAGCCTGCAAAATAAACAGCTGGAACTAGTTAGACATTAATGCAAAAAAAAAATAAGGAAGCCAAAATAAAAAGTGATCAATGTAGTATAACTGCTATTGCAATGCTTATATTTGATACTGATACATAACCATTACAAATATAAAAGGAGCTATATTCTTAGTAAATTAATACGTGAGCTATATATATATATGGCTAATATTAACTAACATACATAATATACAGATTATTCGTAACGGACAAACCTCGCCAATCTGCCCCAGCAACCAGAAAAACCAAGAGTCATTTGGAGAGCAGAGGAAGCAATCAAGCCTCCTTGAATTCTGCGCATCGTCTCCTCAAAAGATTTCTACAACAAGGGCGCGGGATCAGAAAAAAAAACAAAGAAAAATAAAAAAACACAAAATTACAAGGTAAATGAAGCTACCTCTCGAGACTCCATGTTGCTAATAATGGTCATTACCGCTAGCATGGAACTGCTAGAAGCTCCCATAATCGTCGATAATCGAGTACCAAACAACGATTGCACCATTGTGTTGATACCGCTGACTAGTAGAATAGTCTGCGTCATTTGTGCTTTCTCCGCCTAACATTTTAAAATTAGGGGATGAATAAATAAAAAAAATTAGTTGGGGGCAAAAATTGCATACATATTAATTAACTCGTATATCATTTAAATTGCATATGATTTCATCTGGATCTTTTAAAAGTAACAACACCAGTAACTAAGCTTATTTTTAATTAGCAACAACAAACAAACCCTAATTTTCATTCAAATGAAAAATTTGAATCCTTACAGTTCCTCCTCCCATCAACGGAACTAAACCGGCTGGTACGAGAACAGCTGGGCCAAGGGCAATGACATAGTGTTTAAATCCAAGCAATATAGAAGTAGCTGCAATTTGGAACATGTATTGAGTTAAACCTTCTTTTCGATTGAATAATGAATCAATTTTAGCTAGATCAAATTAGACAAATTACAACCTTGGACAAGTTACAACATTCTGTTACAGAAATTTGCTGAATTAATAGGTATAGTTGAAATTTATAAACTCATTTTACGTTTTTCAGAAAGCAAGAAACAAACCTAATGCTCGTGCAAGTAGCCAAAGGGTTTTATGACAAGCTTAATTTACTTGTATATACATAGTAATTTCTTTTTCCCAAAAACTAAAACCAGTAGTGAAATGACGTAAATATAGTACTCCTAGGCTAGGACAAGAACCAATTAAGAACTTACAATTAAATAAAATGAAAAAAAGTTTGAGAATTTACCCCAAGGTGGAGGATGAGTAAGGTCGAATTCAATGTTCAGTAGCTGAACAAATACCGGATGTGTCTGAGGTGGCGGCGGCGGCTGGGGTGCCGCAGCTTCTAACTCCAATACACCTGCTTCTATGTCCATTTCTTGATCGTGATTTAGATCTCTGAAGACAAAACAAACCATTCAAAAACCATTGAACATTAATATTAGGGATTTGCTTACAGCTAATCCAATAAAAGCTAGCTTCTTGCTTCAAAAGAAAATCAATGCAAACAATAATATACAGAAACACACATACACAAATTTCACAATTACCATTCACCCAAAAGAATAATTAAGATGGCTCAAATCAAACTAAAAGATTTACATTTATTCAAGCACAAGCTAGCTCAACTCAAACTATTCAATACCCACAAAGTGAAAGAAAGAAAGAAAGATGGATTTTTTAGGAATTGAGAATCATTCACAGTAAATGGTAATAACAGAATGGTTTACTAACTTTAAAATAAATCCTAATTGAACACTTTATCAGTTAAAACCAAAGTAAAGCAGAGTTAGCATCATCCATATTCCAATCAATCAGTCGTACTCTTAAATATAAGATGATGAAAATTATATATCCCAAGTTTAACTTCCTAAACTTAATTAGTTATTAAAGTGCAAATAGTATGTACCACGAGATAGAAGCCAGATAGGAAGGAGAGAATGATGTTCTGAGGAAAGATTATATTCTTCTGGATGCCTAATCCTCTTTCAAGGTCACTATGCAAAGCTGTGGTCATCAAATCCTTCTCATGATAGGCCCTATGGACAGTATTGTTTGGTTGCAGGGATAAAGAAGTACCAGAAGAAGGTGATCAAGAAGGATTCAGCTCCGTGAACTACCAGAACCTGATCTGCTGCATGTTGACTTGAAGGAACCAGATCGATGCGTTATTTCCAGACTAAGGAAAAGAAGGTTGTCGATCGCCTGCAAAGAAGAATTTCAAAGAGAAGTTCAAGACCGGAAAGAATCTTTGGTTTGTTTACTAAGCTCATATTTTAGCTTGAGATGCATTTGTCATCGTCTTGTTGTTTTACGAGTTAACAAAATTTACCGGAAATGGCCGAGAATCGGGCCGGAGACGACGGTCTCCGGCGAGAACGAGTTTTGACAGAGGGAGAGACGATCGTCAGACGGAGGAAGAAGAAGAAGAGAAATGAAATGAACCAGTTGGTTCAATCATTTTTCATACCTAAGATAAACCGGTTCAATCTGTTAAAAGACAATAATATTCTTCCGGATCATTCAATCTGTGAAATTGGTTCAGTTCGTTTCAATTCGATTTAGTTAAAAATCAGTTCTCTATACCTAAACTGAACCCAATCCCGAGCTTAGAATTCACCCAAACCTTAATTTAACCAACCAAAGGTGTTTCGAACCTATAAAAAATTAACCAGCGACATATATTAATATTCAAGACCTGATTAAGTAAAATTTTTATAATTAAATAATCATATTTAATAATTCTTAGATTATGATTTATTTAAGTGATAAATAAGTAATTTTAAATTATATAATTGGTTAAAAATAATTTGAAGTAGGAATCTTTATTATTTTAATGTGAAAAAATAATAATAAATTATTTGGATTAATCAGAAACGTTATTTGATTTTAATGAATATTGTTCATGAAGGAAAAATATTTTAATGAATTAACTACTATGAAAAATAAATTTAAAGAGATTAATTAATTAAATATTATTGTAGAATTTGAATGCGAAATTGTAGGAAATAGTTCGAGTAATATTTCTACGAAGTAGTTGATTAGATGATTTATTAATTTCGATAATTCTAACCGGTCGTTAGATTTCGTCGATGATTTATTAATTCATAATATGATATTTTAAATATTTGTCAAATATATACTACGTAGTATAACATCTATTTATTGTTTTAAGTATTTTATATACGACATAGTATTATATATATAAATATGAATATAAAAACTGGAGAAAATCTTCTCAAAGTAAATTAAAGCAAATTTTACTTTATTGAAATAAATTGAATAAAAAGAACCCATAAACTATAATCACTTGTTGATGGTTGTCTAACTGCAACTCAAGTGATTTCGTTGAAAGGCGGACTACGGACGGTTTGTACCTCTGATTAGATTGTACGCTTTATTATGACTTTTGCCCTAGCGTCTAGTAGGGCCGAGTTCCTGGCATAGGAATTCACATACGTAGGTAGGATCATTACATTAGCTGGCTACTAATGTTATTGATCCATTATTTGATTTTCACTGTTGGGTTCATAAGGTGTTAAAAATTTGATATGGATAACATCAAATTAAAACAATTAATTTGATTGATTTAAAATATTCTATGAATATTAAATATGTTCTCAAAAATTGAAATTGTTTTAAATATTGAAATTGTTCATAAACAAAAATCCTCACTAAGCGTATAGCTTACGGATTTCTACAAAAAGTGTTATCTACAGGCTAGTCGTCGAGACGTGGATTTGTTTTCGTAGCGGTTATCTACTCGTATAAGATAAGAAATAAGGTGGGTTCCACGGCATTAGGATATCTATTTTAATAACTATTTTCAATCTTTTATTTTATAATTATAACTTGAATTTTCGAAGCATTTGATTTTGTGTAATATGGATTTATTACTTCAATTGGAAAATTATTAAATATGTGTCTAAAAATTGATTAAGTAAAAATGGAATAAATGAGAATTTGATTTCGAGATACCGAACTCAGTCTCATCAAGGTAGATCGGAAACGAGCGTCTCAACCTTCTTCTTGGGTACTTCTTTATCCCTGCAACCAAACAATACTGTCCATAGGGCCTGTCATAGGAAGGATCTGACGATCACAGCTTTGCATAGCGACCTTGAAAGAGGATTAGGCAACCAGAAGAGTATAATCATTCCTCAGAACTTCATTCTCTCCGTCCTAGCTTTCTTCTATCTCGTGGTACATACTATTTGATTCTGTGCAAATATAACTTTCTCAACAAATAAATATTACTTGTAATTCCATTCAGCCCATCCTTTCTGTGAATCAAACATGACCTTAATGTCTACATCTTGTTCCTAAAGTAGAAGTTTTACTTCTTAGTGAAATTGGAGCATTTATATATCCCTAGCTCACAATTACTATACCTAATTTCTACATCCACTTATTTTTCGAGCCAATAATTTTCCATCGTCTCTGTCACTCTCATCATGCCTTCTAACACGAAGATTAATATTGTCTTTGCAATGATATATACTTGTAATATTATTTACATTTTTTGTTTCAAACGTAAACAAAATTAAACAAGATTTTATTAATCAAAAATAATTAAACGATAGATTACACAGAGAAAAGGTAATTAATGTGAAAGGGATGAAGAGTTTTACCTAGTTTCCTGGAAAATTTACCTACTATTGGCTTAGATGTCGAGAGCTAGCGACACACTCACTCAGAAGTGGCAGAAAAAGAAGCAAAATAACAAGATCTGGGCCTCAAATTCTTGGAAATTGAGATTCTTACAAAAAGAGTGGAAGAAGGTGAGTAAGGCTCCCAAAGTTCAGAGGTTTGGTGACGCCATTGACGTTGCAAAGGAAGAGGTTGAGGATTGATGCAGAGAAGAAGATATAGGATTGAAAAGGTCTAGGGTTTCAGCATCTATGGCTTGTAAGCCTTAGAGATTCTGTTTGTGTCAATGTGAGGCGGAGGGAACAAAAAAGACTTGGCGGTGGAGTTTGATAAATTTAGATTTCTTCTGCTGGTAATAAAACTTTGTTGATGAGTTGTCTTTACTTTATCGCCATTTTTTGCTTGCTAATTGATTATGAATTGTCTAATCAATCCCAGATATATATATATATATATATATATATGAGCTTTTCCAGCTTCCTAGACATGATAAACAAAAACAAAACTTACTTTCAGTTTTAAGTTAAATCCCATCCGAACCGAATACAAAAACACAAAGAACAATAAATTGGAGAGAACTGAATTACCTTCAACAGACAAACATTATACTCAAAGGTGCTTCTGCTCCATTTTTTGGTATTAAGTTTCTTAGGTATTCTTGGGCGCGCTACAGTCTTAGTGTTTGAAAGGGAACGGTAAACGGAAATAGAGAAATCGAAAACATCGTTTCCGATTATGGTTTAAAGTGCTTAATCACCCTGTAATTAAACAAAATCGGTAACAATGTTACCGATTATGCCTTTGATTGGGTGATAATTAGACAATAATTAAGTAAAAACGGTAACATAGTTGCCGATTTTGCTCTAAGCAAAAACGGCAACACCGTTTCCGATTTTCATGTCCAAAAAAAAAAATACGCTATGATTACGCTATCATGATTACGCTATCATGATAATTAGCCGATTATTCCACGCCAACCTCGACAATACTGTTGCGGATTATGCCAAATTTTTTGTTATTACGCATGTAATCGATTATTACGTAGATTTAATTAGATTTAATTCTTCACGGTTCGCTACAAACTTTTGAATGTTTGTTTTATCTGTCGAAACCTTTGAATGTTTGTTATATCTGTCGAAACTTGTGAATGTATGTTGTATCTGTCGAAAGAAATAGAATGTTCGTTGTATCCATTGAATATTAGTTACTCTAATTTGTTATATAAACACTTCCGCTGACCTAGAATCCACATCAATTTCTTTCTATCTTTTTCCTTTAAAAAAATTTCATTCTTTCCTATCTCTCTATCTCTGTTGAACGAATTTGTATTTAAATCTTTGGAATCCTCCCTTCCTTCAATAATTCGTTTGCGAGATGTCTTTTTTTTATTTGAATTTGTATTGGAAGAATTCTTTGCAGTTGGTCGATAATAAATTCGTGTGTTACGGTATCGCCGACTCACAATGTTTAATTGACCGTATGATGGGTTACGAAGAATTTTTAGAATTAATGTATAGTAGTATTGGGATTCGTCTGGAAGACTCGGTGCAGTTGTTCCTCCAATTTGTATACACGGATGGCAACGGTGAAAGGCAAGCTCCTATAGTAATCCATGATAACGATTCACTATCGTGGATATATCGAATTGCGACAATTAGTCGTGAAGTCTTCATATCCGTCGCTCCAAATGAAACTTCTGCAGAAACATTGGGATACCATAACGACGTACAGTCAAGTAGGTCTCGGGTAAACATTTGTGACGAAGAGGACGACGATGGAGTAGAGAGTGACGAGGAAGAATTGTCCGGACTCCCTATGATTGAGTCGGAAGAAGACTGCGAGGAATACGACACTTCAGACGACGATGAAACATCTGAAGACGAGGATTACATCCAGCCAGCCGTAACACACGAACGACCTGCTTATCACGTGTATAGCAATATGGAGGGACCTGACATCGTGTCAAATCGCCGCATGACACCTCCACCAGCTAAGTACTCGGGCGATCCTAATTCGATAACGATAGGAACAAATTTTAGCAAGGGCAAGAAAGAGATAAGTGATGCGATAGCAAGGTGGTCTGCCCAAAGGGGAAGAGGCTATTACGTTAAAGAGAGTAACAAGAAAACATGGGTCGCAGAGTGCCTTACGCGCAAGCGTGACTATTCCGTAGAGCGACGTCACGGTATTGATTGCAATTGGAGGATCCGAGTTTCGTTGGACAAAGAAACTAATTTTTGGAAAGTGGTTGTGTGGTGTCCTGAGCACAATTGTCACGGAGTAAGTACCAGAGGCAACGACATGAATGTGTCACAAAGTCTCGTCGCCCATGTCATAGCGGAAACGATCCGAGAGAGTCCAAATTATGAGATAAAGAATATTCAGCGTGACGTCCAAAGAGAATACGGCGTTCAAATTGGAAAGAAAAAGGCGTCTGACGGGAAGAGAGTAGCGATGAATATGGTGTACGGAGATTGGGAGTCAAATTTCCGCGAGTTACCCAGTTACATGAAAGCCCTTCAAGACTCTAATGACGGGATGAAGGTTCGGTGGAAGTTCCATAAGGTGGACGGACGTGTACCTATTACGAAAAAGATTTTGAGGTTTGAACCCTGCTATTACATTTTTTCATTTCCTTAGAAATTTACACAACATATTTACTTATGTATATTTATTCAGGTACGTGTACTGGTCTTTCGGAGCCACAAGACCGACCTTTAACCACAGTCCCCCAGTAGTTACTGTCGATGCTATGCATCTTCGTGGAGCGTACAAAGGAAAAGGGATTGTTGCGATGGTGCAGACAGCGAACGGAAGGATTGTGCCCGTCGCATACGCCATCATAGACGAAGAGTCTACGCACAGTTGGTACTGGTTCCTAAAATACCTTAAGAAATTTGTTTTGAGGCGTAGGGTCACATGTATCATATCAGATCGTCATAAGGGCATCCTGACTGCAATCGACAAGCTTGCTGAAAAATTTCCCGGTTGGGGAGTACACAGGTAATGATAAAATCATTGAACGGCTAGGTAGACGCATCAATTTCAATTGCATATGATAATATTTAATTTACCATTTTTTAACAGGTATTGTATATTGCATGTGAGAGCAAATCTGCTTTCGAAGATTAAAAAAACGAAAGGGGTGAAATCTCAGAGTTGGATGGTCGCTACGAGGATTCAACAGCGTAAGTACCGTGCTGCATGGGACGCTTTGCAAAATATAAGTGAAGCCGCATGCAATTGGCTTCGAAAACTGCCAATCGAGAAATGGACATTATTCGGAGACGGATTCTACCGGTGGGGTATAACTACATCGAACAATGCAGAGAGTTACAACAACGTACTGCGCTGTGACCGTCTGTTACCGATTAGGGCTTTCGTACAGGCAACGCATGAGAAAGCTGTTAAAATTTTTGATGAGGAACGGACAAAAAGTCAACATTGGGGGAAAGTCCTTGCACCTATACATATGGAGAAGTATGAGAGGTACAGCCTGCGAGCAAGAAAGCACACGGTGAAGAAATTTAGATCAGATGAATTTAAATATTCCGTGAGAACTGCTATTCGTGGTCCTGGGTACGGGGAAAACAAGCATACGGTTCGATTTGGAGAGTGCAAATGCACGTGCGGTAAGTGGGAGACATACCGGATCCCTTGTTCGCATGCAATGGCCGTTGCTGCAGTAATTGAGTACGACTCCATGGATTTAGTTGCTCCGTATTACACAACAGAGGGATGGAAGCAACAATTCAGCGGTGATTTAAACCCCGTGGATGATGACATGTGGTCCGGCAATGTTGAATGGCAGCTTTTACCTGATGATAGTCGGATGGTTCATCATTCCGGTCCTGGTCGGAAGAGATTTTTAAGACGAAAAGGAGCAATGGATTACGCCAACAGGAAAGGCCGGAGACCACCTTCGTGCAGTCGGTGCGGTAGTTTCGATCATAAAATCACTGGCTGTAAGATTAGTCGACCCCCATCAGACAGAGTCTCGACAAACATGATTTACGACCTATATGGATTGCATGGAAATCCATCTTCCGATGATGATCATCAAGATGACGATTGATAAGATTGCATGGATTTCTTTCATCTAGCACCCATACATTAACTTCTACTTAATGTTTTCTTTTTAGGTTAAAAGTTTCTCCGTTAGGGTGACTAAATGTTTGATGTTAAAGGGAAAGAATGAATTGATTCGATTTATATTGCCATGATATATGTTTTGGCTTAATTACAGTATAAATTCGTACTTACCTGAATTTTGGTCAAATTTACTATCTACATATAAATTTTGCTCGAACAGTTCAAACTATTGAACTTTTTTTTAACTCTGAAAAAATGATGCAACGAGTCTATCTATTCATAATTACTACCAAATCGGTAATAATAATAATAACACTAATAATAATAATAACATGTATATAATACCGATAAAAATCAAAATAAGTGTATTAAAGAAAATAAATGAAAACTTCAAAACATAACATAACTGATACATTTGAACGGTTTTAAAAACCCTAAACTAATGATGGCCATGTCCCCCTCTGGCATGTCTAGGGTCGGAACAACTTCCGGGTAATCTAGGGGGATTCCCTCTATTTTCTCGCACTGGATAACGCTGGGCCGGAATTGCCACATCTGGGTTATCATCACTCTCGTGCTCGTACGATGATTCGGCATGTGTAGACGAGCCCGTATATAATCCATAACCTAAGTCGGATGGTGAAACTGCATGAGCTCCGAAACCAACACGGTTAGTAGCATCGAGTGCCGGTGTCTGAAACTGTGGAAAAAGGTTTGCAGCCGGATACTCAGAACTCATGGAATGACGACGCCCGCTTTGAAGAAAATCCCGCTCAATTGGACGGGAAAGACAATGTGGGTCATCTAGCAGCGCAGACACATCTTGAGATGCCGGATAATAACCATATGCCGGAAATTGCGGACCAGTGACTGAAGGGTGTGAACCTGTTGCAAAGAAATCGTATGACAATCCTTCAACGAACCCCTGGGACGTACCTGCTGCGGATTGGTCATGTGGCATCTGCGGAACCACCTCCGGTGGCGGAGGTGGTGGTGTGCCGGCACAGGGAGGTTGGTCGGCTGCGGCTCGATGGGCCCGGCGGCGGCCCGCCCGCTCCCTAGCGTGGGGCAAGTCCTGTGACTGGGACGGATCTACTTGTGTGTACCCCTAATCTAATCTGATTGTCGGATCAGATACCTGTGTTCCCGTAGCCAGAAACGTATCTGTTACTTGTTCTGCCGTCCAACTAGAGAACACATCATTCCGCTGGCCCCTTTTAAATATACTCCTAAGCGTACCTACCTGCAAATAATTTTTAAAAAACATAAAATAAGATTTATTACGAATTTAATTCAATAAAAAGATCAGTATAATATTGATATATTTAAAATATACGTACCACGGATCGTGCTACAGAAGTGTGGCCACGGTAACCGGTCGTTCGACGCCTATGACCGGGATCTTCAACGAATTGGACTGTCCTCCTATTATACCACTCATAGTAATCATTTTCCACCGTCAGATACCCGACAGCTGTCCCGTGGACAACTGTATGTGCCCGCATGTTCCAACGGTCAATGTAAGTGGCGTGCCTCTCAGCCCAATTCCTAGTCTTCCATGACCTCCTCAACGCTTGCAGACGACGTTGGGTTTCTCGATCAAGAGTTGGGTCTCCGGGAATAGGCTGCACCAATCCAAACTGCCGCATGACCCGGTCTGGTTGGTGTGGCTCCACGATATGGTAATAATGGAGAAGAGTCACAGACCCCCAAATATCAATTCCTGCACGACACCTGTCAGGAAGTATGTGGTGGAGATTGTCGTAGGGCGTCCAATCGAACTGGAAAAAAAAAATACGGCAGTTAAGGACATACAATTATTTGCTGAACTACAAGTAATTAAAGTGACGAATAAAGGATCGAATGATGGGAGCTTACATCGTCGAGGCCCAACCACGACAGCTGATCCCTGATTGCCACAAGGCTGTGGCTGGCCACCTGTGTTTTTTTCAGGTACCTACTCCACCTAATAAAGAAATTACATGTCGACATATTATATTACAGCACTAGGAGATAATAACATGATAAGAATAAGGAATTGAAATGACTTATACGCGTAAGCTAACCTCGTGGCCAATGGAAGACCATGAATCGGCGCTACATGACCATAACGAAATTGCGGCCTGATCCTGGCAATCCTCTCCCAAGCCCACGTCTGGATGAGGAGGCCACATGCGTCAATTCGGTTAGCCTCAAATTGTGCAGCTGCAGTCAACTTGCGGTACGTGTGCGCGAGAAGGGCGCTGCCCCAACTAAGACTGGCACATGCGTGTACGTCCTCAATATGAGTTAGTAGGAACATATCTACATGTGTGTTCCTTTTATCATTGAACAAACACGTCGCAAGCAAATATGCGACGAAGCATCTAGCCCGCTGTAACGCTTCAATTTGAGTGGCCGGGGCATTTTCGTTAAATGTGAGTATATGGTCATACAGGCTGTTAAGAGCTACTTTCGACTTCTTTATCTCTGGAATGAAGCCGAACAACCTTTGACAGAATTCAGGAGGATCCTCGGGTGTCTCATCCGAACCTGTGACCGGATCACCATCCACACGTAGGCCTAAAAGGACCTCCACGTCCTGTAACGTAATTGTGGCCTCTCCCATGGAGAAGTGGAATGTGTGCGTCTCCGGGCGCCACCGCTCAACCAAAGCCGTAATTAAATGATGGTCATAATGCACTCCACCGATCCTGGTGAACAACCCGAACCCAAGCCTGTCTATTTGTCCTCGGACGGTGTCCGGACAGTATTCCAAACTTCCAACTAAATCCCAGATAAACCTATCCGCCCTTCTGACAGTCAACCCATCGGCGTACGACGATGGGCCGCGAAATATATGAGCAGATCGGTGGTGGGGCTGCATCCACAGAAGACCGTCCAGTTCAGGACCCTGCAACACCCACGAAGTTCTCTGGGCCGCACCTGATGTGGACGCCTCCATAATCTGTACGAGAATAAATATTACTTATTATTTGAATGAAATACAACCAAAAAATAAATAAGAACTATTAACGTAAGGTATTTAAAAAACATGACACGTTCAGTAGTTACATATTTATAATTAAAGGAAATAAAATTCCATATATAATATATAATATATCAATTAATTAAATACTCCTAATAATCAATAATAATAATCAATACTTCGCTACTGAAATGATTTTATCAAAATACATCATTTACAAAAATTTTATTAAAAGAAATATAATGGGAAAAATATGGAAACAACAATTCGGTAAAAAAATTTAATTAATACGTGAATTTCAATTCATGTATTAAATATAATCACATGTAACAATCTATAAAATTAAAATATGACAATTTTCCATACACAATCTATGAACTAATTACATACTATTAACAATCAATATTACATTCATAAAATTTTTTCCTCAAAATATACCACATACAACATTTTGATTAAAATAAATTTAATCGAAACAAAAAATATAATAACTACGTGAATTTCAATTCATACATTAAATATAATACCATGTAACAATTACTTACAAATCATAAATAAAAATATAGCCCTAAAAAAAAATCATACCTTAGTAATATAAAGAATTGTGTAGAAAAATTATACAAAGGCTTGTGATTTCGGAAGAGAAAGGAAAGTGATACAGAGATTATAAGGAAATAGTAGTGAAGAGAATTGAGAAGGAAGAGAATTGTGAAGGAAAAATGAAAGAGACGAAGGGTATTTGTAGGAGATGGAATCGGAGGCTTATCCGAAGACAATCTATTGCATGTAACGGGGCGTCGACAAGTGTTGATTTTGCATGTAACAGGACGATTCACGAGCCCCACCGCCCTACACAGCCAATGGAAATTGCTGAAGTGATGGGAGAGTTGACTACAAAAACCGAAAACACGGTTTCCGATTACGCAGCAAAAACCGAGCAAGACCACCTCCGTCACAACCAATTACACAGCTAGTCAACTGACACAAAAGCTATAGTCAACTGACACAAAGCTGTGGTCAACTGTAACACCTCCATACCAGCCAATCGCATACACGAGCTAAAATCGAAGCATAAAAAATAGCCAATCACGGCAAACTAAACCAAGCAAAATCGGAAACGGTGGGGGCGATTTTGCTTAGACCAAAACCGGAAATGGTGTTGGTGATTTTGCTTACACCAAAATCGGAAATGGTGCTGGCGACAATGTCCAAAAATCAACCAATCACAGCGATTAAAACCAAGCAAAATCGGAAACCATGCAACCGATTATCACCCTAATTATTCTGCAATGATGAGCTGTGATTCGTTTACATCGTTACCGATTATGGATTAATTAAGATTAATCCAACTTATTAAGCAAAGTCGGAAACCATGTTTCCGATCTCCGTATTACTCTCCACCTCACGAAAATAACCACAAAAACTGTTCACATCTTGGATTCAAACCATATTTTTGTATTTAACTGGGTATTCTTAGTGATTTATTGTAGAAGAAAAAAGTTGCTTTAGGAAGTGGGAGAGAAGAATGAAATATTGTTTCCAGAGATCGACTTAATTAACTTTTGGCTTGTACTCACTCTCCTCTCAAATGTGTTTTTACACACAAGAAAAGTTCAAATTAGCTGGACTGATACGTTGGAGGCCATTATTGCTTCTTCTTGTTTTTTTTTTCTTGATAGAGAATAATAAAGTAATACTTACAATGATAAAGGAGTGCGCTACAGTCTTGTAGGTTGAAACGGGACGGTAAACAGAAATAGCGAAATCAGAAACACTGAACTCGATTATGCTTAATCAGTTATTAGGCGATTTAAGTTAACCATAATCGAGTACGTTGTTTGCGGTTTTGGGTACAAGACAAAAATAACAATAAAGTCGAGTTCATGGAACTCGATTATGCACAAAATTTCAAGACAAAATCGTGTACACCGTACTTGATTATGCACAAAATTTCAAGGACCATAATCGAGAACACCATACTCGATTTTGCTCAAAATAAATTTTTCAGATTATATAGTCACTGAACCGGTTCGGTTCGAACATAATTTCTTTTCTCTTCTCTTTCTTCTTCCTTCGTCCGCTCGACTCTCTCTCTGACCTCACCGGCGACTCGCCGATCCCGGCGTCAATCCGGTCGGTCCAAGGTCGAGTCTTGTTCCTCTCGACGAGTAGAATATGATTCCAAGGTTAATTTCCTCCAACTCGACCTAGTTCCCTTTTAATTTCGATTTTTGAGTTTCGGTGTTCATGAACAAAATTTGGGGGTTTTCCTTGATTATCATATATGTTGTTCGCGAGTGTCTTAGGAGTGTTTTGACATGATTTTTACTTCGAATTGACATGAAAAACGGATTGAATTCTCACCTTGACTTTTCTGTCTTGTCGGTCAACGGTGGAATTGATGATGTTTCTTGGCTTTTCTGGGATCGTGGTGGTCTCGGCTCGCCTCTGGTGGTCGGCTTGGTCGAGGTCGCTGCAGGAATCGTCCGGTCAACGGCTGGTCAGCGGTGTCGATCCGTCAAAAATTCCTCTTTCCGATCTACTTCCGGTACAATAATTCGATTTGTACAATTTCTGATAGCTTGATAATTTTTATTTTTTTTTACAGTATTGTTTTTCCAATTTGTATAATTCTGGACTGTTGATGATTCTCCGAAAATGTTACGGAGAGAAAATGGGACTGGTTACGGTGTATATATTATGTGTTATGTTGATTTTTTTTTATCACAAAGTCTACCGGCATATCATGTGTTTTGTGAAAAATTGCGCTAAATTGTATAGCATGCGTGAAGATTTGTCTGGCATGCTTGAATTTTAATATTGCATGCCCCTCAAAATCGAGTACAATGTTCTCGATAATGCACAAAGGAAAATCGAGTTCGTTGTGTTCGATTTTGGTTGAGATGATTAGTGTAATCATGTCCGTAATCATGATATTCGGGAACGTTGTACTCGTTTTTGAAGTTAAATTTTGCTAATCCAGGTTAGCTCCTTAACAAACTCAAGATCGAGTTCTATGAACTCGATCTTGTTACTTCTCTCCACATCACCATTTCAAACATATATTCTGTTTACATAATTGAAATGATTCATATTTGTGTAATTAACTCATGATAAAGAGGATGTTGAAGATATGCGTGTGTGCCTTGAAAATCTATGTTTTGGGAATTTTTTGTTTCAAACGTCTAGAATCTAGTGTGTATTCTTTTGTTTTAATTAAACCAATGCCTAATCTTTCCTAGTGAGTCTGTTTACTTAATCAGTATTAATTAATGATAATCAACCTCTATATATTTGTATGTTTTATGACAAATCAAACGGCATTAATATTTCATTCTAATTAATGTATGGCAAAGGGGGAGTATTATTATCAAACGGCATGTGATTAATCAAAGCATTATTTTCAATATTGACAGAGTGATGACCTTTCTTTCTCATTTTTCTGATGTCATTTAGTCAAAATAGAAAGTAAATTGGAAATTTGAAATTTCTATTCATGGAGAACAATGATAGTGCGTCACAGTTTCTTCTTACAGTCTGATCATGTTAGATAATAGAAATTTTCTACCTAAATCTATACTTGGTCCATCAATTCTTCAGCAATTTGAAATGTTTTAGTTTGATTTCTCTGTGCTAATTTATCAAGGGAAATGAATTTCCTTGAAAAAAAAAAATATGAAACCAGAATAGGGTGGAATGTGTTTGTCGTAGCAAAAATGGAACCTTGAAATAAATAATAACATGCTATGATCTCTTGAGGAAAAAATATTTGGAGGCATATGATCAATTAATGTCCTTAAGAAAAGATTTGTTCCTCTTGAATAATATTATCAATTCCAATGAGGCTACAAAATGAAGATGTAGCGGCCTTCCCTCTAAGGATACAATGCTCGTCTAAAGTCGCACATAAAATATGAGAATATGACATGTAACTAACATTTTAAATGAATCTCTAACAAGCATGATTATATATGTCTTATTTAGTACCATCTCAGACTTACTGAAGAATATAAATGAAGACAATAGACACTTGGGATTTTTAGTTGGAATGCTTCTTTTCATTTCCAAATCACCTCCCATATTAAATGACACTATGAAGAGTCCTTACTCTAATTGAAATGAACTGTCATTTGAATTAATTAGAATATATATATCAATTTATTATTTTAGAATTTATTTCAATAGTTCAATTCTTTTATAGATAAGTTAGTTCTTCCTTTAGACTTATATATATATAATATAAATATATATATATATAGATAGAGTGATCGATATATCATTTGTAAAAATAAAAATCAAATAATAATTTAGAGTGGACCACTTCCCAAATAAGCAAGTGCTTTTCTTTAGGTTACCATCCAAAAACTCTCTTTCGCCCCTGTTAAAATAGATATCAATAATTATTTGAAGCTAGTGTATCATTATTTGAATACCATCAAATTACATGATGATCGATGCTTATAAACGGTTCTTCAAATGATCTACTAATAAGACATTTAGAAGAATATTTTACTACACCTAAAAACCTTTCTTTTGCATATACAATGATTATAGCTTTAAAAATATTTAAAATATATTTTGTATAATTTCAAATGTAAATAATTAAGTTCATGAACCTATCATAACAAACAATTTAACCATTAAAAAAAACTATTTACAATGAAAAAACTGAGTAGCATAGATTCACATAAAATTCCTTGAATTTTTTTATTTTTTCCTCACAACTTTCATGAACATTACATTATATAAATGTATGCATTAGAGTTTAAAGGGTTGTAAGAAATGAGCATTTATCTTTGGTAGACTTTGATTTAAATGAAAAAACCTAGTTTGCATGTAGTATACAGTCTCACAATATATTTTGATGCTAGAAGTCATACTAGAAAATGATGCTACAAGTCATAAACCTCTCAATGTGAAATTAAACAAGAATTTCATTATTAATTGGCCCCTTCATACTTTAACATTCAGTATATAGCTATGTCATCATCAAAAAAAAAAAAAAAGTATATAGCTATGTTATTTTTTCTTTACAAACCAATATAGCTATGCATCAAGCTATAATTGTTCAAATATATTTTGGTAACTAACACATTATTTAAGTTATTTATTATTATTTTCTTTATGTTAAATAGAATCATGAAAAAGATTATGTTAAATACGGGTTTTTCATCACTTATCAAAATTGGTAATATTGTCAATGAGAGTGATAATCATCTTCGCTCATTTATCTTAAGACTAGCAATGTAATAAGTGAGTCGATTATTTTCTCGAAGGATGAATATAAAAGAGTAGGAATTAAAACACGTATAACTGGCATTTTAATGCGTGGATCGATTGTTTAAGGAAGAGCTTCTTGGAGAGAAGTGAATTGCCTTCTACAAATAACATTATACTAAATGGTTCTGCTTCATTTAATTGGTGTTGAGGTTCTTGGGTCTTCATAGTGATTGCAGAAGAAGAAATTTACTTTTGGAAAAGTTAGTTTAGGAATTCGGAGAGAAGAATACAATGTTTCCAGACTTAATTATCTTTTGGCTTGTCGCTATCAAATGTGTTTTTACACACAAGAAAAGTTGAATAATTCACTGGCACTGATATGTAGGAGGCCATGAAAATTCTGAAATTTTAATTATTATTGCTGAAATTGGTTAATGTATGAGTGTTAGACTTGAAATTCTACACTTTTGGAATTTTAATTTTGTTGCAAACATCTAGAATCTAGAGTGAACTACCAGCACCATGATAGTTAATTGTTTTACGAGAGTTTGTGGGTGTTAATTACTAGTATTTGAGTTTTAAGAAACCCTAGCTAGTTGTTTTAGATTTACTCTGATGACATTAATGTGATTTTTCTTATGATACATCGAGTCAAGTTTACTTCAATGATATTGTTTACCTCTTACTTGCCAGATTGATTCGTTACAGCTAGTATATATCTTCATCTGTACAATTTCAGATGAGCTTTGACAGTGTAAGAATAATAAAACAAAATAGCATTATGTGCACACATATTTTTTCTGAACAAAGTACATGGTCTTAGATTTTTTAAAGGAGAAAATTTGCCTCCGGCAGAAGAGAAGTTTCTCTACTACCATCCAATAAGATTATGACATGTCAGCACAAAAGTTTTTAAAAAGTCAACAATATATTTCTAACGCCTACAAAAATATATAAGGACCTATTGTGATAGTTTGAAAATATCAGGGATTCTATTTGACAAAACCAAAACATTTACTTCCATTTCTCCTTGACTACTTCACGACCGTCGTTGCCTACACCATTGGCATAATATACGGCCAAGTGGCATCCTCACGCCACCATCACAAGTCGCTAAATTAACCATAACCCAAACAGTCATAGATAAAGTTTAAATCTTCGACCCGATCCCCACATGATTCAAGCCTTCGTCAGAACGACATCGTCGTTCATCCCTCTCGAAGCTTAAAGCCACCCTGTCATGGCCTGTCTCCAACATTTTACCATTTTACCTCCAAACGAAAATCAATTACATCGATATCGGTGTATGCGAAAGCCACAGATATCTTTAACAAAGTGCTCGTGACCTCCACGTCTTTTACCGGCTATGAAGAATCTCCCATCTCCCCTAAGCTTTGAATCTGGCGAAGCACAAGCCTTAATAGAACATCAGATATATTCGCCATGTATGGAGGAGTGGTCCGAGTGGAAGAGAATGTTTAGATTTTGTCAAATAATGTCTCTAAATATTTTTAAACTATCAAAGCAGGTCCTTACATATAGTTTTAAGTGTTAAAAGAAAAATGTTGAATTTTTTTTTTCAACTTTTGCCGCGTGGCATAATTTTATTAGATGGCAGTAGGTAAACTTCACTGCTGCGGAAGGAGGCAAGTTTTTTCCTCTTTTAAACCCTTTATTTTTCACATTCATGTACATAATGTCTACATCTTGTTTCCTAAAATAGAAGGTTTATTTTTAGTCAAACTGGTGCATATATATCACTCACAAGTTACTAAACTATACGTACTTTTCTACATCCACTTGTTTTTTAATGCCAATCGTCTTTGTCACTCTGATCATGCCTTGTAACACGAAGAATATTGTCTTTCTGTGTGTTTGCAATGATACTTGTAGATATAAACATTTGTTGTTTCAAAATGTCAAGTACGTCTTCACAACGAATTGCAATCATATAATTATTAACATGTCTAGTCGTTTGAGATTATTGATTCCTATATATATGACTTGAATTGATCGACATAAATGTCGGGAAAAAAACATTTGACATTATATTTTGCAATTTTTATTAAACTTTCTTTCAAACTCACAATATCACAATATTAGATGTCCATTTTTACATATCATGTACTTTTGAGACGTTGAGAACTATAGAAATAATTAAACTTCAACTTTCATGTAAAATTTCAAATTGTAATGTCATTTTCAAATTAATGCGAATGAAAACCAACCCCCTATATAAGTATAACCTTAGCCTAATAGGGTAAATTCATTTAAATTGGGGGTATTGAGAATGAGACGATCTTTCTTATTATTTTTGGAAAGGACATCTCCAATAGTCAAAACCGAGTCTGAAGAGAGAGTAAATTGGAGAATGAATTTTCCATTTATGGAGAGAAAGTACATTGCAATTTCTTTCTCCAGTTGGGTAGTAAAAAAATATTTTTTTTTTGATGTTAAACTAGGAAATTATATTAAACCAAAGAGTCCAAACGGAATAAATCTTTTATAGAGTCAGGCAGAGTAAAATCCATAAAACGCTTAGACGACAATTGATAATCTAAATGAGCAATACTATCTGCGACTTTATTTACAGATCTTTTAACAAAGAGAAAATTACAAGTCTGAAACATTGAAGCAGCTTCCTTGATTTCCTCGATAATTAAGCCACAGCTTGCTAAGCTCTTTCCTGGATTCTGCAATTCTGTACTTGCTAAAGTCCCAACCTCTTAGTGACGGGATTTTGAGTTAATGAAAATCCTTCCAATAATTTTTTATATGGAGATTACAAGTTTACAACACAACTTGTATCATTAATTTGGATATGTTATATTCAATTAAAAATTATTTAATCCATTGTTAAAAAAATACTACCTCCGTCCCTAAATAAATGCAAATTTTTACATGCAATTTGCATTGAAAAATTTGCATATATTTTGGGACGGAAAGAGTATATATTTAAGGGATAATTAATAATTGAAGTGGTCGTAGAACCTATACAAACATAGCAGACACGAAATGCTAATATAGAAAACTAGCACGTAGGTTAAAAGTTCCTACTTCATATTTTATATATATATTTTTTAATATTATAAATATCATTTATTAATTAATGATAATACAAACAGACATTACACTTGAAGAAAAATATATAATGATAATACAAGGAAAGTCTATATTGATATCGTAATAAAATAGCAGGTCACATTATAAGTCTCTAAAAAAAATATAGCACTATAATTAAATGTATAGAAGAAGTTTAGGGTTTAGGGTTTAAACAAGAACGGTACACGTTCTGGAACAGATCCCTCATAAGGTGTGCACCGGAGATAGAGAAACTATTCGAATCGGTGGCTAGGTCCTGTGGGGGAAATGATCAAGCCTATGGATGGGTATCCGATAACGCACGCTGAAAGGCATTTCTTCATCCAATAACCTTTTGCTAATTAACTTGTCTTAATTGGCAATATTATAACAGTTGGTATTCATTTTTACTTTGTTGTTTCTTTTAACTAAGATCTTGTACATTACAAGTATCGTTTTAACTTTATCCTGTTGTCTTTAGAATGTTACATAGATATCAAAAACAAAAAATGTATAGAAGAAGTAGCACAACAATAATTAAGTCCCTAAAAGATTAAATCTAATAAAATAAATTAATAAAAATTACATCGTTTTGACATAAATAAAAGAAAGTAATTAAGAACGGGCTCCGGCCTATTTATGATTTTTCCATACTTAATTAACTTTGTCTCGTCACTCTCTCACATCTGTTTTTTACGTATATTAAATATCATATTACATTATTAATTAATGTTATTAACTAATGTTATTTAAAGGTATGTTCGTAGTATTAATTAACGTTATTTAAAGGTAATTTAAAATTCTACTATTACCTCCGTCCCAAAATAAATATAAATTTTTATATATAATTTACATATAAAAATTTATATCTATTTTGGAACGGAAATAGTATTAATTAATGTTATTTAAAGGTATGTTTGTAGTATACTAGTATCTTATTTCTTCAATGCTACAACAAATTGATTTTACCCAAAATAGAAAAGTATACACGTGACATATATGTGCACAATATTATCATTCATCACATCAACTTTTATTAGTGTTCGTAAACTTCTCGTATCATCCATCTACTAATACGTTACAACTATATTCTCTACGAGTATTTGCTAAGATTTCAGTAAGAAGACCATCACAATCACTTTCGAACTTTCTTAAGCTGGAGTTGGTTCCTCTTTAGTTGATTGATTATACCCAAAAAAAGTAGGATGATCATGGAACATAATGGAAATTTTCTACCTCGATCTTGATCATTAATCCATTAATTCTTCCGCAATTAATTAGAAATTATGTATGTTTTAATTCGATCTCTGAGCTAGTTAATTTACTGAAGGGAAATGAATTCCTTGAACAAATGTGAAACCGGAATATTTATTCTTGTGGAATATTTTTGTCCTGGTGGAAATGGAACGTTGCAAAATTTATGACGTGATATATCTTGAGGAAACAAAAAACAGTATGTTGAGGCATATATTATCACTATACTTAGAGAAAAGATTTTTTTACTGCCCCCTGCTTGTGATTTAAATATTATATAATAAATAAACTACTTCATGACTATAAGAAATAAATAAACTACTTCTATGAAGGTGTGCCGATGAATCAATGTACTACTTTATCACATTCTCTACTAATGAAAGAAAAAAACAATACTAAAGTCTTAAAATTATGTAAAGCTAAATGTTTGATCTCAATGAGATGTACACAGCTAGAAAAATTAACATGATGAAGTTGAAATCAATTGATCAATGCCTTGCAATCAATCGCCTTCTATGACCACATTCTTCAATTCCATGGGCCTTTGGTATTTATAATCGGACTGTCAGGATGAAGCCATCAAGTCCCCGTGACAAGCGGGAAAAAGACGGAAATTGGCGGAGAGCCACCTTTTCTTTTCCTTTTGTTTAGTTAATTAGTTCACTTTACATCGAGCAATGCTATGAGTCAAAAGTCAAAACCTAAAAACAACATTATGCTCTGCTTTTCTTATCATTTCATGACATGGTATTTTATGAGCTCCAAAAGTCGGACATATAATATAGATATTAGTTAATCAGTATTGGTAATAAATTGCCTTTGTCATGCTTAATTGTATTTTCATTTTATTATTGATATAAATAATACATTACTCCTGATTCGCATTTTCTAAGGAGTCAGAATTTTTAGAATTTGATGTATTTTTAAGTTAGTTTTTGTGATATTGAGCACTGTATTTATGTGAAAAATAAAATCTATTTATAAATATATATATAAGTGTAGTAAACTGATTAACTCATAAGCGATACTTTTAAGAAGACAATAGAAAAAGTTAATACTACAAAGCAAAAACCTACTGTAAAACATGTTCTGAAAAAAAAAAAAAAAAAAAAAAAATCACAGAAGTTGAACTGTGCTGCAATGCAACTCTCATTAAACTTGGTGGGATAAACTACATTTACAAAACTTATAAATATTTTTAAATTAATTACGGAGAATTTTAAAATAAACACTTATTTTGGAATTTTTTAAAAGTGTTTTTTTTTTTTTATTGAAAATGCTATTTTAACTTTAAAAAGAAGAAAAAAAAAAAAAGTTCCTATAGGTAAAAAGAGTTTAACCAATACTTATTTTTTCAGAATCCTAAGTAAAAAGTTCCTATAGGCTATAGGTAAAAAGAGTTTAACCAATACCTATAGGTAACATTGTTAAAAAAAAATAAAAATACTCCATAACCCTAACAAAATGTAATAAATTTATTTGGTCAAAGACTCAAAATCAAGTTCTATACATTATCGTTAACGGATAAAATTAATACTCTTATTAATTCAATAAAATTTTAAAAATTCCTATAGGTAAAAAGAGTTAAACCAATACTTATTTTTTCAGAATGCTAAATTCTTTATCTTAAAACATAAAAGAACTTAGAACTAAACATCCATAAAATAACAGTCAAAAAAGAACTAACGTTGTACTGTTGTCGTTTTCCTTTTGTTTAGTCCCCAAAAAGGAAAAATCATCTTTTTCTTCTATGTTGGTCTACATGTCTAAAATCAAAATTTATTTCAACTGTTAGTGTCTTACTAGGCCCCTTCAATTTACTTTACTTTTCCTTATCACCATCTTGCGTTTTCAGTTTCCACTACCACTCTACCAGTCTCTCTCATTGTATAAATTTGAACTCAGTAGATTTCTCTTCTTGTGCTGGTGCAAAGCTGAAATTTTTCATTTGTGCTTCATCTGGGTTAGCTTCTGTTACTCTCTTCTCTTGCTACTATTTAACTTTGCTTGCAAAACCCAAGTTAGAAGTTCTCATTTGATTACTACTATGTGTCATGTTGTTGAGAAATTTGCAGTAACAGAGAGCGATAGATAAAAGAATGACATTTGATTTTGAATTGCTGAGCTGAGTATTCCATGTTTAGGAAACTAAACTAAAGAGTGAATGGCATTTGAAAGGTTTAAACTTTTTGGCAATTTTTATGATCAGGAGACATGATCATCATCGTTATACTTAGATATTCTATTGGGTGTGCTTTCCTTTCTTTTGAAACAAATAATGCAATTGAGATTTGAGTATATATGTTTGTGTCTGTCTCGTGATTCCTCTAAGGTTTCTTACTCGTAGTTTTGTTCCCTCATTGCTTATGGTATGATATCAACTGAGATTTTGATTCTTATACATCGTCTTTATATATAATTTGACATGACCAGTCTCTATAACCATATTCTATATGTGTTCATTTGGGTTATTTTGATTGTTGTAAAATCAGGTGTCCTGAAGTTTCCCCTTTACTAATGGGCACAATGATGGCAAATTGTTCAGTGCCTAAATCTCATGAACCTTCCAATTATGATGAGATCTGTATGCAACAAACCTTACTTTTCTCTGATAGTCTCAAAGTAGGTACTTTCCTTTTATTTTCTCAAGTCCTCTCAATTGCTAGCTATACTTTCTATTTCTAATTTGTTTCATAGTTTTGTCATTCTTCTTTTAGTTATTACGGTACATATAAGCTTCACTGTTAGAGTAAAGCATAGTTAATGGTTTGACAAATGTCGGTTTAGTAATTTCCTATTTCATCGGTTTTCAGGATTTGAAGAATTTGAGAGCTCAGTTATACTCAGCAGCGGAGTACTTTGAATTGTCTTACACCAACGATGACCAGAAACAGATGTGAGTAAATCCGGTTTCCTACACCTATTGTGTCAATATTATGAAACTTATGACATTATTTTTAAGTTTGACCATTATTTAACTGAATTGCATGTATACAGAGTGGTAGAAACTCTGAAAGATTATGCAATCAAAGCTTTTATCAACACTGTGGACCACTTGGGCTCCGTCACATATAAGGTCAATGATCTTTTGGATGAAAAGGTTGATGAGGTTTCCGAAACCGAGCTTCGTGTATCTTGCATTGAACAGGTATTCTGTGATCTTACTGGCATAAACTAGGAATTATAAATGAATGTTTCAAGAAGTTTTGCAATTTTACATGTCTAAAATATATATCAGGAATGTTGACATTTTCTATGTTTATGGTTTGTTAGAGACTACGGACTTGCCGCGAATATATTGATCATGAAGGCATCTCTCAACAGTCATCGATTATGAATATTCCCAAGTACCATAAACGATACATCTTACCAGGCAAAATTGCTACTCCACCATCCTCAAGTTACTCATTCACAATGTTATCTTTTGGGGACTTTCAAAGTGTTTACTTTGTAAAATGTGTCAAACTTTTTATACTCAGTTGGGGAGACGATGCATGGCGCTATCCACAGCAAGTCAAAATACTTAGGATGCAGCTTAGATGATGAAGATGACTGGCATCAATTTACGGATGGTATATTTCTTAATCTCTTAAAGTGTTTTCAGCCATGAACTCATTTACGCTAATCATTCTTACATTGTAATTGTTGTCTGAAGCTGTTCGAGCAACAATTATAGAAAGTCCAACAACTCCTTCGAAAAGGTAAAAAAAGATCAATCTATCTCTGTCCTGTTTAATGTGAATGATGCTTGTGACTATTGTTCAAAATATGATTAATGTGGATTATATATCAATTGCAGAAAAGAGCAATCTCCTTCTCCAGAGCCTCCACAACAATCTGCAACCTTTTCTTTTACTTCCACCATGCCGAGAAAAGAATTAGGTACTAATTAAGAACTGCGAAATGTCGAAACTGCATTTGGTATCTGCAAATTGTGTCATCTAATCTAAATTTTTTGTTTGTTTTTCATTTTATGAACAGATAAACGAGCAGTATCACCTCATCGCTTTCCACTTTTACGGTCTGGATCTGTCTCCAACAGATCGATAACCAGACCAACTACACCGGTCTCTAGTCGGCCGACGACTCCAAGCTCATCTGCCAAGAAAAGGGTAAGTTTCATACTACTTTTCTTATTTATTCATCATGAAATCGTTTCAGAAATGTGAAAAAGCTATTTGATCATCGTCTCAGTATCCGTCAGAGCCTCGTAAATCATCGTCGATGCGTCTCCCGGCTGAAAGAGGGAGTCCAAAGGGTATTGAACAACACCCCAGCAAAAGTAAGCGACTCCTCAAGGCATTGCTCAGTCGACGAAAGTCAAAGAAAGATGAGAACTTATACACATTCTTGGACGAATACTGAGGAATTATATATGAAATGAACCAAGATGTGTAAAAGGGTTCAGGGAAGTGGGGACTCCTTTCTTGTTTGTTTCTATTATTTTCTATGATCCTTCCTTTTGTGTCAATTTTGTAGTATTTTGTTTTCCTTCTTTTTGGGGTTTGGTTTGTATTTCTTTTCCGTTTTTCCTTCCGTCCCCCTCCCTGGTTCTCCGAATGTACCAAATAGTGTACAATTAAACTATAGTATATGCAATGAATAGTATATTGCAAGTTAGCATTACAAGCAAAAAAAAAACAGAGTTTAAAGATGTATACATAACAAATGACTTAATGATGTTGTGAATTGCCTTGGATTCAATTGAAGTGATTCTTGTTTGCAGCATTACTGGGTTTTAATTTGTCGAAAATTTCTGTAATAAGTAACTTATCCGTGAACCTTCGATGTTCCATATTATCTGAAATTTAGATTTACTTATCAGTAAACAAATCAAGCATAGTGGTTTCTTGTAGGTGAAGGCATAATAAATAATAGACCATGAAGGGCCCATAATTGAACCACATTTCATTTCAAAACGAACTGATTGATTCGACCTTGTCGGTTCACGAGGTGAAACAAAATCACTGATCCAAAACCGGGATCCTCACGGTTCGATTCAAAAATTAAGATTTAATAGAGCAAATATTATTTCTTGCAAAGGTAATATTTTTTTTTTTTGTATTTATATTTTTGTAGACATGATAGTTTCTATAAATTAGTGATTCAAACATCTTGTTGGACAAGCCGATTGACAAATATGTCTATAAATAAATACATTTACCATCTTTATTTTTTCTTTTTGAGAAATATTTTTCCTACGCTACATCAACCTCACGTTAACGCTTAAAATGTCACTTGTCAAATCAAATCTGTATTGTAGGCGGAAAAACATTTTTTTTACGACGAGTAAGATGCAGTGTGTGCCTATTTAATGAAAGACATGTTTTCGTAATTAATCACCGCTCTTGATTTGTACTAATTTTTATTTCTAATTTTAATTAAAAGGAAAAGTTTATATTAATCAAATCATTTTTCCTGGAAATACATTCCACCCAGAGATTTTCTTTGGGTAAAAGAAATGATATTGATGGTATTTTTTTTTTCTAAATCATTTTCTCCTTTTTGATTTTTTCTGTATATACCATATACACGAAAAAAATACATACCGCTTCCATCTCAAATTAATTTCAAATATTTACATATAATTTATATCAAATTTAAATAATATAGTATTGTCATTTAAATTTTTAAAAGAAAATGATATTGAATTGGAATGGTATGATAGTTGTGTATTTGTGCTTCCTAAATCCTAATCATACACATGCTATTCCTAACATATTCTCTATAAAATTCGAATATTCAATTTCAATGAGAAAAATATATGTTTTAATTATTTGATTATGGAGGCCAATCTTACAAACACTATTAATAATTAATTAAAAATATAATCTCTAAATTTAAAATTCTAATAATAATATTATTTTTATCTTAAAATAAATATAAATTTTTATATATAATTTATATTAAAAAATATGTATTTATTTTGGGACGAAAATAGAATAAATAAATCATAAATAAAAAAAAATAGATAAAGGTGATCTCAAAATCCCCTGGGAGTGAAAAAAATGAGGTAAAAGAAAAAGACAAGGTTAAAAATGAAAACAGTAAAAAAGTTGCTATAAGATGGTTGCCTTGCCTGGCATCATCACCTCATCTGCAAAGCAAAGTATCCCTTCTTACTAGACCAGACCAATCTGGATCTTCTAATTTCTCCATCTCCTTCAATCTCTCTCTCTCTCTGCTTGATTGTCCGAGAATTACCAATTCGGCTTCTGGACATTTTACTAATTTTCCCGAGAAACAAACAAACAGACCACCAAACCCTAGACTGTGTGGACAAAGGGAGAGAGAGGTACGAACGAAGACGACCCTAGAAATTCCAGCGAAGACATTTTTCGTAATGTAAGTTTGAAACTTTTATGCGGACAAAATTCCCAGTACTAAAAGACGAAGAAAGAAGTTCGATTTTTAGACCCGACCCGAATTTTCCTTACCTTTTTTAGCTTTTTAGCTCGATTGATTTTTATATATGGATAGATCTAGATCCAAGAGGTACTACTACGAACACCATCCGGGTGACTATGATGGAGGAGAAGCTGCCATGATGGGCGGTGGAGGTGGTGGTGGTGGCGGGAGAGCAACCAAACCTCGCTACAACCACCACAATAACAACTTCATTCCCAATCGCCACCACCGTGGTGGAGGAATGCCCAACATGGGAGGAGGTCCTAATTTTAACAATCCCAACAATACCCTCAGTAATAGTAATCGTCCAATGTCATCCAAACCTCAACAACAACAGCAGCAGCCACCGAGTTCGGACCCTAGCTCGCTGATGGTCACTACCACTTATCGGATTCTGTGCCACGATGTGAAGGCTGGCGGAGTGATTGGGAAGTCTGGCTCGATTATTAAGTCAATAAGGCAGCATAGCGGTGCTTGGATTAATGTCCATGAGCTTATGCCTGGAGACGAAGAGAGGATCATTGAGATTACGGATACTCGGAGGAGGGACCCAGAAGGGAGGACGCCTGCATTCTCTCCGGCACAGGAGGCATTGTTCTTGATTCATGATAGGATGATGGAGACTGGACAGGGGTTTTACCCTGACGATGACGGTGTTGGCGGTGGGATTAACAGGGTTGCTACGAGATTGGTGGTGAATAGGATGCATGTTGGGTGTTTGTTGGGAAAAGGAGGGAAGATTATTGAGCAAATGAGGATGGAGACCAAGACACAGATTAGGGTTTTGCCTAGAGACCATACTTTACCTCGTTGCGTTTCCATGTCCGAGGAGATTGTTCAGGTTCCGTGCTTTTGCTTCCCTTTACATTTGAGTTTCAGTTAGATGAGAAAGAACACTTGTGAATGAGCTTGGAATATTATCTGTGCATGTGATTGGACTGACAACTTCCTTTAACATTGGTCTTTGATTTGATTACTTTGGAGAGCTTAACTTGGGAATATTATCTGTGCTTGTGATTGGACAATGAGAACATATCATGACTGCATGCCAACATTTACAAGCAATGCCTAGAGAAATCTCACTCATTATTTATATCACACTCAGACCATTAGCTACATATTGATCATTCTGACCTCAAAGGGTCCTTTATTTCTTTGCTTTAAAGTGCATGTCTTCTTGCATTTCAGGTTGTGGGGGATGTTAATAATGTGAAAAATGCTATAGCTATCATTTCGTCTCGGTTGAGAGAGAGTCAACATCGTGATCGTACTAACTTCCATGGACGGATACATTCGCCAGAGCGGTTCTTTGATGATGATTATGTTCCTCACATGAACAATGCAGATCGTCATGATGGTGGGAATTTTGGGCCTCGATTTTCTGGCCCTAATTACAGAGGTAACAGCAACAACTATGGTTCACGGCCATCTGGTTACATGAATGAAGCTGGACCAGCTCCTCCCATGGACAACAATGAAGAGCAAGATCTTGTGTTTCGAATGCTTTGCCCCGGTGACAAGATTGACAGAGTTTTCGGTGAGTCTGATGGAATTATAGAACTTCTCCAGAATGAGATCGGAGTGGATGTCAAAGTTGCTGATAATGTGGCTTCGTCCGATGAACGAATAATTATCGTTTCTTCAGAGGAGGTAACTTGCAAAACAAGCTTTGTGGTGCTATAAATTATAATTTATGCAAAACATATGTATCTTTGCTCTTAGATCATTATATTTTAAGGTTCTAACTTTTCTTCTGGTTTATTTTCTGTTAAGGGTCCTGAGGATGAGCTTTTTCCCGCTCAAGAAGCCCTGTTGCATATTCAAACTCGCATTGTTGATCTTCTTCCTGATAAAGACAATATAGTTACAACTAGACTGATTGTGCCATCCATTGATATTGGATGCTTAGAGGGAAGGGACGGATCGTTATCTGAGATGGCAAAATTAACTGGTGCGAACATACAGATTCTTCCAAGAGAGGAAGTTCCTGCTTTTGTGTCCAGAAATCATGAACTATTACAGGTTTGTCTATGAATATAGTATCAGTTATTTTCTGGTGATTGCCTGGATGTCTCTGCTAATTTTTGTATGTCACACTATGTCTCATGGGCTGAAAATTAGGACAGATGAATTTAGATATAAGGAAGAAGTGCTTGGTGATTGCCTGGATGTCTCTGCTAATTTTTGTATGTCACACCATGTCTCATGGCCTGAAAATTAGGACAGATGAATTTAGATATAAGGAAGAAGTGCTTGGCAGTTTTTTTCTGGGCATAATGTATATCTGATTTATTGCAAAGATGAAAACTATGCTATGTTGTACCCTTTTTGTATCCATGCCTGCTGGGATAGGACAGGACACATGAAAGAAAAACCCCGTTGACAAGATGAAATATTTTGGGATTTGTGAAAGTGGACTTTCCTTTTTTGTCTGCAGATTGTAGGGGAGATCAAGGCAGCTCGAGAAGCTCTTATGGAGGTGACTTCAAGACTGAGAAGTCACTTATACAGGGAATTCTTTCAAAGAGACACGTCATCACAGCCTTATTCTGCTCCTGATCCTGCTGTTGGAAGTGGTTTAGAGTTGGGTGAAGCATCTCCAATGAAGACAACCCCAAATCGTGAGGGTCAAACTGGGTTTGACCATCCTACCACAACAAGTCAGAATGTGCAACTTATGTCAAACATTCAGCTCTCTAAGGTTGCGCTTATTTACTTTTTCTTTCTTCTTCTAGTACTGATATCTATATTCATTTCTGTCTGATAATTACTCTGAATTATACGAATTATCATGGTTTTTACAGGAACCAGAAAAGCCTGCTACTGAGGCAGTCAAACAGAACAACGAGAGCAAAATTCGTGAGGATGTGCCAATTACAACAGCTAGGTAGAAAACCATGTAGCTTCTTTTTGGAGTATTTTGTAAATGATGAGCCATTAGCTATTGTTAGAAAGCTCCACTTCTGATAGTTTGTTTGTTTATGTTAGACTTACAATGCCATTAGTCACTCGAAGTATACTGGAAGTTGTAATACCTAGCTTTGCTGTGGCCAAGCTGTCGGAAAATAAGGTTGCTCAAATAAGCGAGGTCAGCTTCCTTGTTGCACGGAGTTTTTTACTAAAATAATTTATTATTATTTTCATTGAAGGTCATTCTGTAACTTGTCGTTTGCAGTTATCCGGTGCTGATGTCACTCTGATGCATGATAAACAAGATAGTACTCGGAAGACAATCCAGATAGCGGGTTCACGAGAACAGGCTGAAAGAGCCCAGAGTTTGCTTCAAGGATTCATTTTGAGCAGTAAGTCTTCTCTATTTTCTGAGTGTACGGATGTTGATTCAATCCGTTGCTATAAAGTAAAATTAACATTTGATCGGTTTCTTCCTTGATTCAGTACAAGAGTGACTGATCACACTAGCGAGTGGAATGAAATGAATGAACGTGGACTAGGACTTGAAGCAGGGTGGCTCGCCCAATTTGGAGGTCCTAACCCAAAATAACAATATGAGGCTTTGTTTGTTTGTTGTAAAAAGTTGAAATGTTGTTTTTCTAGCTTGTGGCAAAATTATGATTTCAACTTTTATGATCAATTTCTATTTATATTACCCCTTTTTCTATGTATAATATTGGTATTCCATTTTTTTTTTTATTAATATCGGTATTCCATTTAATCTTTCTTCTATGGATATATGGCTGTATCTAAACTATAGCAACATACGATTAGGAAACAAATAATTTTTTCTATAGTTGGTCTAGATAAATACAGATGTTTTTATTTGGAAGATTACCATATATACTGTATGAATTGAATTGGGTTTGTATATTTTACGATTTAATCAAAATTATTATGGAATAATTAAAAATGGAGAAAAAAAATTAATTTACACAGTATATTTGGGTAAAATTATGGGATTCAACTCGATTCGACTCGATGCGAATCGAATCGGACCGAACGGTGTAGATAGATTGACTATCTGGAAAATATCGTCCGAGAAGTATCTTATCTTTCAAATATTATTACTTCCTTTTCAGCTGGCTATGGCTTCTTTCTCACTCCCCTTCATTTCCCATTCATTTTCTCCTGTATATATAATCCCTTATACTTCCTTTCCTTCTCTTTTGTTCTCAAAGTCTTTTACTTTCCATGGAACTTTAAAATTTAGATTATTTGCTGCAGGGAATCAAGTTCGAAGGACGAAACACTCTCGGATTAAGCTTCTCTTCTAGGTTACCGGTAATTCTTCTTTCTAAAAGGTTCTCTGATTGAAAGGTTCGATTATAGCTATTGCGTATTGATTTATTTTTCAAATGATGCTATTTATCAGGTGGTTTCGTCGAAATTGAAAGATAGCAGTAATGGCCGCCGTGGAGGACGGAAAATTTGGCGGCGAAGGAAACTGGTATTTGTTCATAAACTTCGTTGGTTTAAATTCTTATTGCCATTTTTAGTGATTAGAGGTTCAATTATGTACTGTATTGATGAAACATCTGTGTATAATTTGATATGGTTTTTTCTCATCTGCCTTGACTTGTATGCTAAGAATAGTAGGAATGCATCATCAATGTAAGGGTTTTCTTACATTTTTCGTTGGTTTAGTGATGAGGGAAGCCGATAACTCACAGTCTCACACGGAACATACAGATTTCAATGAAATAATTTGCACGAGATTCAGAAGACATTTTAGTTAGTTTTGGACTGTAATTGTTTGTTAGGATGCTTAGGCTATATCTACTCTAGTTTGAGTTTATCATCAATGTAAGGATTTTCTTTTGTCGATTTCCCTACTCGTATGTGCTTCCACTGAAAAAATCTCAACTGTGATCGTGGAAATGGGAGCTTAAAGAATTTTGTACTCCCTATCTTAGTGTATCAGTTCTACATTGCCAATTTAGTTGTTCCTGTTCTTCATCCATCCGCCATTCCCCTTTCAATAAGTACTCAAAAGTTTTACTTCCTCCATTCTGCTTAGTTTAAAATCAGTTTCGCCCTTTTCAATGAATCAGTTTACCAGGATTTTGCTTATATTTTATCAGATGAAGAAAGATGACATGTTGCGGTACAAGCTGGAACGAGTTCCATTCCTGGAGGAACATACAAGGAAGATAAAGGAAGAAGGGCAGCTCTTATCATTGGACATCGAGAGGCTGCTGCTGTCGGAGGATAACCGCTACGATTTTGTAAATGAGGTAGCGGCTGAGGCGAAAGAGTACGTCGAGAACAACAGGGACTATTACGGGGACAAGAAGAAAGCAATCCTTCATGTCATTAGTAACCGAATGAATGATTCTGGGTTTCCTCGTCCGGAAGCTTACGAGGAAAGTGACCCTTACAAGCCCCCTGGTTACATGAAAGAATATTATACATGATAATTTGTGTGCTGTTATCAGAGTTTTGTTTTGCATTTATCTATCGATTAGACATTGGGAGACTTGTAGATGATGCAATTAATTCCTTTTTATAGATGAATTATAAAGATTTCAACCTTTGCTCTTGCATATGCATGCTTGAATATTGCATAATTTCCCAAGATTTATTTAGAATACTCTGTAAGTTTATTGGGAAAGTATTTCTCAAGGGCCTTTAAATAGATAATGGAGAAATGATTTTCCATTTGAATTAAAAAAATCCAAAGTAATGATTGTATTTCTCCGATCCAAACGCAGCATTCCGGGCTCTGCTGCTTCTAGTTCTTGGAAATGGTTCATCAGTTCCTCAGAATTGGAGTCGGTTACCACTAGTTTGCCTCTGACAGTTGCCTAGAGCGACTGAGAAATGGAAGCCTCCTGACCCAGGTATCATCAAAATCAACTTTGACGCTGGTTTTGTCAATGGAAATTTTACTAATCGATATGGAGTGATTGCTAGAAACGAATCAGGCCAGTGTATTGGGGCAATTTCAGGGAGACTTGGTCGCCAAGAAAATGCTCTTCAGGCAGAAGCAATAACAGCTCTCAAAAAGGGATCGATATGGCCATTTCTATGAATCTGAAGAATATTGTGCTAGAAGGAGAATGCCTTAATCTGATTAAGGAATTGAACATGGAGAAACAAAGTTACTCAACGTGTGGCACCACCATCACAAAGGAAATCAAGCACCAACCAGCTTCTGATTTCGATTCATGCCGTTTTAATTTTGTTAAACGAGACGATAATAGGCTGGCTTATGCATTAGCTCATTAATTTTTCAATCATTTATTTTATAGTTTTCAGTTGTAATAATCTTCTACATCATGTGGTGAACCTCGTCCGTGAGGACATGTTATCAGCTTAATGAAATAGCAGTCCGAATGTCAAGAAAAAATAATAATTTTTTTTTAAAGTAATGAGTTAAGGCAAACATAGTGATGTATGGAACATTTGTGAATTGAATGAAAATATCGTTTGCTTTCTTACTTACAATTGGGAGATGACACGTGACATGATGACGTGGAAATATGAATTACTGACAAGGAGAATCCAATCCGTTAAATCTGTTATGAGGCTCAGCTTCACTCTCTCTTACTACTCTTTAATAATAAAGATAACAATTGCCACCATTACCGCCTCCTTTCTCCGCCAGTTTCGCTTTCACTTTTGGCGGCGACCGATCAAATGGCACTCCTCAGTCCGCGGTTAACAAAGTTTCTCTTAACCAATCAACTCCACCCACTCCACCACACCGTCAAAACCACCACCGCCGCCCCCGCTAACAAAACCACCACTTCCGCCACTAACCTCAGTTCCTTCAACTTAACTGTAACAGCTGCAAAAGCTCTTGCTATAGACGCACAGAGTCCTTTAAATGATCTCGCTGGGATTCGATGGGGTTCTACTAGTCTTCAAGGTGCACGTGAAGAGATGGAGGATGACGTCGTCATTCGATCAGACGGCTTAGATGGATTCTCTTTCGCCGCCGTCTTTGATGGACACGGTGGCATCTCCTCCGTTAATTTCCTTAGGTATTTCGATTTTATTTTTGTAAAAATTTGACTTGTAGGCATTTAATTAGAAACTTTCTCCATCGAAGTTAAGTTAGTTTTCTAATTTGAGTTTTCGTGCTGCTTTCTGTGATTGTTCCTCATTGTATCTCCAATTTGCAGGGATGAGTTGTACAAAGAGTGTGTTGCAGCATTGGAGGGAGGTTCTGTTTTGCGGGGGAAGGATTCTAGCAGAATTAAGCAGGAATTAGTCAAGGCTTTTGAAAAAACCGACGAAAAATTGTTAAGTTGGTGAGTAGATTATTGAGTTATAAAGATCATTTGTTCATAAATTGGGATTGATAGTTCTGATGAGATGTATGTTCGTGTTTTCAATTTTTGCAGGCTTGAAAACACATTTGGAGAGGAAGAGGAATCTGGTGCTACTGCCACTGCCATCTTTCTTGGAAATGGTATGCTGTTCGTTGCACATATAGGTGACTCAACTGTGGTATGTATACAGGTCCAATGTTAGAAGACGAATAGTCTTTTGTGTGCCTAGTGCTGTTTGTAACTTAGATGCTGTGATGTTTTAGGTCCTATCTAAATCGGGAAAAGCTGAAGTGCTGACTGATTCTCACCGGCCATACGGAAGTAACAAGGCCGCTCTTCAAGAAATTAGAAGGATCAGAGAAGCAGGTGGATGGGTGGGTCTTCTTGTTCTTGATTTTGTTATTCTTCCAAGCACTATTTCCTCATTTTATGCAATGCAAAACTTTTACGTGAATGGCTTTTGTGAGAAATTGATCATGTTGAAATTGATTTTCCTAACACACATAATATGCCTGTCTCAAAAAGTTGTGCTCTATATATTTGGAATGTCGTATGTGTTATAAACCAACTTGAAAATGGAGATTTTTTTTTTCTCACCTGAACTGGAAGTTCTTATTATTTGTTGGAGATAACGATTTTAGTCATGCAAATTGGTTGAGTTTGATTCTTCTATACGTTGTCTCCTGACAGATTTCAAATGCAAGAATTTGTGGAGATATAGCTGTATCCCGTGCTTTTGGCGACATGCGTTTCAAAACAAAAAAGAATGAGTTTGGTCCTCTTCCTTTTTTTCCATTCTCATTCTCACATAGATGGATTGCTTTGTTTCTTTCATTACCTACATATTCTAACAGGTATTTTTGTTTATACATATGAATAGGATGCTAAAGAAGGGAGTGGAGGAAGGGAGGTGGACGGAAAAATTCATTTCTCGGTATGCAAATCTGGAACAGATTGTCTAATAATTACTGAACATGCATGCTGATTTTAATCGAGTGGTGCGTCATAGTTTAAACTCGGTTTTAGCTCATGTGTTCATATTATATTTACTTCAATTTCTAAGACATAATATGAAATGGCAGAGTACAATTCACCAAGGACTTAGTTGTTGCATCTCCGGATATCTTTGAAGTTGCTCTTGGTGCAGATGCAGAATTTCTACTGTTAGCTTCAGACGGATTATGGGATTACATCAACAGGTACACATAGAGTTTCTGACAAAAACTTGCATAATCCAGATTAGTTGTTTTCACGAAAATTGAATACTAGCTATCAAAATTTACCTGTTTTCTGTTTCAGTTCCGATTCAGTTAAATTTGTTAGAAATCAACTTCGACAACATGGAGATGTCCAGGTAATTATTCTACTCTGCACTTTATGAAAGGTTTTAACTTTCATGATAAGAATTGAAAAAAAATTCACAGCATTGATCGTCCTCTTGATTATTTGATCTTTCAGATGGCCTGTGAAGCACTGGCAAGAGCAGCTCTGGTAAAATCTGCTATTTACCAGTTTCAGTTGTTTTTTAACAATCATGTCTGTCAAATACTGAAGATGTTTGCTATCAAATATTTCCTGCAGGATCAAGGCTCAGAAGATAATGTCACTATTGCTATTGCCGATTTGGGGTATGTTCTCTGAATTTCACCTCGCTGGTTACATTCATGAGTGATGAAAAGTTCATTTGTTAATTATTTAAGAAAAAGTAGGTTGGAAACCACATGGATCTAAGAAATGCTGATTTTGTTTTGTCGATTTTTGCAGTAGGACAGATTGGCAGAATTTGCCGCAACAAAAGCAGAATGTTGTGTACGAGTTCGGACAAGCATTTGCTACACTCGGCCTTGTTTCGCTGGGTATATGGATGTCCACCCTGCTTTCTTCTTGAATTTTAGAGGTAATGTATGGAAATGTATATACAAGATCAACATAGGTTCTTACTCTAGCTGTAAATGTATCACAACTTAACTATATACTTATTGTTCAGGTATTTACATTTGAAAGAAAAGCGCATAGTTTTGGTATTGTTCTGTTTATCAATATCAACGAGTGAGTGGCATTCGATTCAAACGTGCTCAATTTGACTAATCACTTTAGGATCGGGAGTTTCATGAAATGGAACTAAATTCTCTTTTTTGTGGGATTTAATGTCAAGGAGATTTAAACTATTACTTAATGTAAATCCAGAATCAATAAAAGAATCAGGCCGAATAAAACTCGTCTCCTTATCGATCGATTCAGGCTCCATATGGTCAGTAAGTAGTAGTAGATTAGTAGTACTTTTGATCAAAAGTTGCTTTCTTTTAATTTTATTCAAAAGACACTTTTAGATAAAAGTCACCATGGCGTTAACTAGAGGAAGTACTAATTATGGTAAAAAGTCCCTGCATCTTTTAGAAAAAACGACCTCCTTCGGTCCTTTTGTGCTCTTTTAGATAAAAGTCACTTGCACTTCGACTGTTACAATTTCTAGCTCCCAAATGTGTCAATCGTCTTCATGGAGCTTCTCAGCAATGGCAAAACCTTCTACATCCTTTCTGCAAGTATATATTTTTGCGAATGTTTTGTGTATAGCACCAACTAATTGGCCTCATGAACTTTTCAAAATTTTGACCATTGCTCAGTTTAGGTATAACAGTGACAAAGCTATTGTTTAGTGTGATTGTTTTTTTTTTAGAATCGTAGAAAACTTTAAAAGCACCAAAGATATCTTCTTCTAATAAGTGCCAGGATTTTCTTTAGTTTTGGAAAAAAAAAAATCATAATCGTTATCGGCGCCATGGAGAGGAATGGCTTATCACGAGAAAAATACCACTCGCACAAATGTCTGAGTTTCACAGAAAAATACTTCATAGCTGATATGAAAACAATTCAATAATATCTGATTTTATAACCAACTGAAAATGTCAATCTGGGTACAAAGGCTGCTTATTAGATTTTATTCATTAGGTTTACATACATCACGAAGAAAATATAGTAGTCCACCCCTCTTTACAGAGTGGCAATAAAACGATGAAGTTGCATAGAGTATATACGGCTTTACATGCCTCCTCAACACTTGTGTATTTTATCGTTTTAAGTTCATTTGATTTAATTTAATTTATTGTCGATTGTTTTGTTTTTAAATATGAATTAAGAATAATATATTAGATGCATTAGTTCCTTGATGCATGCATGACTCGATCATTGAGTTGGACAACTGTGGAGGACAACAGTTTCGACTGTGAGTCCTGGTCCGAATCCGAACAGTATGCCCCACTCTAGACCATCTCCGGTTGTGGCTTTCCCATCTTGAAGAGCCCTCTTTCTCATCTCATCAACAATAAAAGAGACACATGCACTTGACATATTTCCATATTCATTCAAGATGTGCCTCGTGGGACTTAGTTTCTCCTTCTTAAGTCCCAATTTTTTCTCAATTGCATCAAGAATGGCAGGTCCTCCGGGGTGAGAGATCCAAAAGATAGAGTTCCAATCATTAATGCCAATTGGATCGAATACTTCGTGTAAAATGCTCTCGATGTTGGAGGATATCAATTCGGGGACTTTGTCGAGCAAGTGAAAGGTTAGACCAACTTCGCGCAAGTGTCCCTCAATGGCACCTTTTGAACCTGGTAGAACCGTCTCTACAGCAGTCACAAGTTGGAACAATGGACGCTCAATTGAGGTGTCTGGGTCAGCTCCAATGATCAAAGATGAGGCTCCATCCGCAAAGAGAGCTTGACCGACGAGCGAATCTAAATGATCTTTGTGTGGACCACGGAAAGTGGTGACCGTGAGCTCAGAATTGACTACGAGAACTCGTGAGCCTCTATTGTTCTCTGCTAAATCCTTAGCAACACGAAGTACGGTACCACCAGCATGGCAACCTTGATGGTACAACATGACTCTCTTGATAGAGGGGCTAAGACCCAAGAGCGTAATAAGCGCATGGTCTGCGCCAGGCATATCGACACCAGCAGTCGTGCAGAACACCACATGGGTGATCTTAGAGACGGGTTGTCCCCATTCTTTGATGGCCCTTCTAGCCGCTTCAGCCCCCAACTTGGGAACTTCTTCAACCATAATGTCTTGACGAATATCAAGAGATGGCTCATCAAACGAGCATAGATTTGGATGTTGGGTCATAATCTCTTCACTCAAGTGCATGTAACGTTTGTTTATCATGGACTTTTTGCATATACGCTTGAACTTTTCTTTGAGTTCCGTCATGTGCTCAGCCTTGCACATACGGAAATAGAAATCAGCAAAATCATCTTGATAGTAAAAGTTGTCAGGATGGGTTGTGCCCACTGCAAGGATGGTTGCTGGTCCATCAGCTCTTTGTGCATTCCTGATCTCCTCAACTGTGGGTGCCATTTGGTAATTAGAGCAAATGGTATTGAGTTAAGAAAGTATAGTTTGCAAAGTGAGAAAGGCTTTGGGGGATTAACTGATCAAATCTTAGGTTGTGTGGAGAGTTGTGAACTAAATGTGATGAATTTATAGCTAAATTGCTAAATTGTATGGAGTTTGGTGGAAACAAAAATTAAGTTGGTGAGTTTCATGGAATTTCTCATTAATGATATTCAAATTTTAACATTGGCTGCTTGATAATTGTAGGAAGCTATTATATGTTTTATTTATTTCCGTAAAGTTGGCAGGCTATAATATAATATATATAATTAATTACATTTCATGAATTTGTAGTCACTAGTCAAGTCTCTCATTATTATATAAAAAAAAAAGTCTCTCATAGTTTTGTAATATATTTATACGCATGTCATGATAAATGATATTCCAATGTCCAATCCAATCATCCATATTGTTTGCTTGACTATAATTCCAATGTTTGACTGTATATCGATATTAATATGTAGAATAAGCATTTTTGTAGTCAGCCCTCCCTATGATGACATATATGTTACTCCAATACTTGAATTTAATTTATATCGTAAAATATACTTGAACTAATACAATCAAACTCCACCTACTTAAATGCAATTTTTTTTTAAAACAACTTTCAATTTATTTTTTTTAAACAGCTTTCTAATTCACGTAGTTTCCTTTGACAGTGAAATTTAAGACTACTAAAAGTAGGGTTAGGTGAATTGAACTATGAGATTCAAAACTATCTACCACTGATCTCAATCACTATTATTTTTATTCGTTCAATTAAAGTGGAATTCTGATGGAATTAGTTAGTTATTTCAACATGTTGATACAACTTAGTAAGCATATTAATTAAATAGAACAATTGGTAAGGAAGAAAAAGTTATTTAAATTATTTAATTAATTTAATGTTGTATTATATATAATATATTAATAAAGAATCGAAGATGAAATTAAAATATCATGTTATGTTTCAATGTGAAGCATTGAAAACTGGTTCACCTATATCAATATACAAAAACTAGACAAGTATAGGGACCAAAATCATCGAATAATTCTTATTCAAAAATACGGACTCTGTTGGAATAGTTTGTTTGATAGAACCTGTATTTTAAAAAATAATGGAAAATTTAGTTAATTTGGAAGAGAAGAATTTGTCAAAGAAGATGAAAAAATCATGCTTGCAGTTGAAAAAATCGAGCTCTTCAATGGATAATGTGGGCCCCGCTCCCGACCGCCTCGTCCGATCGGAAACGGTGCCGACTATTTGTTCGTTAACTTAACTTTATTTGATTATCCATTATTATCTAATACATAACATCAAGTCGATCACAAATATAATTATACAAATTATGTCTTTGCGGAAAATATAATACATATTATTAAAATAACACGATACTTATAAAATAGTGAGAAAGAGTTCTAATGCCGCGAAGCCCACCTTATTCGATATTGTACAATAATGAATCCCGTTGACTTCTCTCTCAAAATTACCAATTCAACTTGAAGAGAAAGAACATAGATTTTTGGGAAAGGGTAAGCTATAATGCTTAGTGAGGTTTTATTGAAATCATTTCATTGAAACAAGATAAATGTTTGAATTCATAAACATCTTAAATCATTTTGTCATCAGAAGTTGTCATAAAACATCTTTAGAAATCGTCGAACCCCATCAGTGAAAACATCGGGATGACTGACAATAGGAGCGACCTATTGTAGTATCCTAATCTACCGTCAGCCCGTCAGTAAAGGGCGCAAATAAAACTCCAGCTAGATATACTAGGGGAGCCGTACTATATGATCAGACCACAACACAGGGTCACAAGTACCTAGTACTCTATATGGATTGGGTCGCCACGAAGTCGACCGAATCCCATCATCAATAAAATATTTTAATTCGGTTCACATTTATATAATATATATAATAAAGCAAAAACTTGCTTTTAAATTCATCATTCATCGTTAAGCAAAAACTTGCTTTTAAATCATTAGAAGCAAAGAAACTTTGCTTTTAGAGTCTTTGAAGGTTCTCTGCAGTTTTCAAAGGTATAATACGTAACTATGCCGTACTTTTAAATAAATCATAAACATTAATATAATCAGAAATCACGACATAGTAATATATATATATATTGCATAAAGCATCAACATATTTTTCATAGAGAAAATGAAAGTAATACTCACCTTTAATAGCTCCTCGATTCGTTCCGTCCAATTAATGTTGCAACTTATCGACCCATCGAAATATCGATCATTAATATCATACATACTTACGCCTATCAGAAATAAATTACACGAATTAAATTCTACGCGTCACACTCGTCGCAATAACTCTAATTTAAATTTAAAACATTTATCCAATTTATTCTATATTAATATTTATCTTAAAATCATTTTCCTTAGTTTAATTATTTAATTAAATATTTTTATAATAGAAAAATATTTTTAAAAAAATTGGTTTTATTAGGTTCGAAAGATAAAACTAGGTTCGGACTGACTTTAAAAGGGTTCGGTGTACGGAAAAGACAGTCTTACCCTTTGACTATTTCAGAGACAAAATGTATTTTTGTAATTACTTTAAAGACTTGAGAGTAATATAGTCATTTTACGAAAAATCGACTATATAAACTCGATTTCGATTCGGATCAATTCATTTTTCTCTCCGTCTCTCCTCTCTCTCTCCTGTTCATCTTCTCACTCTAGACTCGTCGGAATTTTCCAAAAACCGGCGGCTGTGGACGGCGGCCGACGGCGGTGCCGCCCTCCTCCATCGCCGTTTTCGAGAAATTTTGACATGGTTCAATAGCTTTCGATGACGTGGTTACGATGGTGGGGTTGGATTTTCCAAAATCACGATCGTTTGGCCGGATCTAGGCTTTGAAGTTTCGGTTTCTACTTTCTAAAAATCGATCCTTTCCGTTTGATTTTAATATATGTTATTCTAGACATCTTTCTCATCATTTTTATGTAATTTTTAGGGAATTTCGAAGGGATTTGAGGGGCTTACCATCGGTTTGAAGTGTCGGTGGAGGTGGTTCGCGGCAAAATTGACGAACATCGACGGGGTTGACTAGGCTCAGCAGCTCTCTTCGTCTCGGCATCGATTTCGGACTCCAACAACTAGGTCGGCGTCACTGGTTCACGATGGCAGAGACGGCGGTTCTCGTTCTTCTCGAGTCGATGACGATGAAGATGGCTTGTTCTCCTTGTTCGCACGTCGATTCAATGGTTTCCGGCTTTGTTCCGTTCTGTTCGTCTCGGCTAGGGTTCACTGAGCTCGATTTCACAGTGGCTTGTCACGATTTCTGGTAAGTATAACCCCTCTGTTCTGTTGGTTTGAAGCTTCGCCGGACTTAAAACAGTCCTCGATTTTGATTGGAGGTTAGTCGGTGGTGGTGGCTCGGCTCAGTCACGGCGATGTTCGTCAGTGGCCGTGGGAAGTTCAGTCAGGTGGTCGAAGCTATGCAGACTGTTACAACAACTATGAGCATTCCTAGGTTCGATTTGGTTTTTGTTTCTTAGTTTCTTTATCTGTAGAATTGATTTGGATTTTTGGATTGAAAAGATTGCAAATGGTCTGTATATTGAGACTGATTTTCTTGACTAGCAGTGTGTTTTCTTTGTTGTGTTCGGGAACACAATCTCGCAACAAGTGTATATATCTAGTCTCTCGTCTATTGAGTCGTTGAATGCATTTACGAAGTCTAAGTAGAGGTTTGGTTTGTGTCTTCGTAGGTGTTGAAAAATCTGTCTCTGATTGAGAGAAGACCATTTATATTAGAGCTATTCTTTTACTCTGCCAATATTTGGGCGTGAAATTACATTGTCGGTTTGACTTTTTGTTTTTGTTTTTAATCGATATTGTAATTCATATAATGAGTATTTTTGTTATTTATTTATTTATTTATTTATACTAGCGAATTAATTTAGTCGATATTCGCTCCGATCTTAATAATAATAATCTAATCGAATTCCATCGATCGATTTAGTTGTGATTCAATTAAAATCTGTTATGCGTTAGAGAGTTTAAAATCAAAATTTGAAAAATCTATCGATGGTTGGACGCGGTCGTTACAGATAAGATGATCAAAGTGGGAATCAAAACCTTCTTAGAAGTATTTTTGAATGATTTGAAGGTTTTCAAGGTGAAAGAAGCAAAGACAGAGTTGGCTAGAAGCAATGCAAGAAAAGATTGGAAAGATTTTGTATTTGTGTGTAACGACTCGTTAAATCGCGCTTAGATCGGCGTGTAATTTATTGTTGACGTGGCGATAGTTTTAATAAAATAATGATTTAGACGCACGTGTTTATTTTACGAACAAGAATTTTCGTTTCGACGATTAGATTTGATTAAATTATGCGATAATAATTAATAAATATACATTAAATAAATATTTCTATGCTAAGGAAATTGTACAAGAAGAAAACGATACAATTATAATATAAATTCTAAGTTACATAAATATAGTAGTGTTTATAAAAAAATCTTTTTAACACTTTGATGTATACAACTCCAAGATACAAAATTAAATCCTATATACACTTCCTAATGTTGCATAACAATTAAACATTACACACATTAGCCTAATGTTACATGTTATAAATGCTACAAATAAATAAAATACAAGCAAGTCTACACTACAACACAATCCAGCCAGCCTTAATAATCAGCCTGGGCAGCCCACTGATCTATCAAAGTCAGTTGCCAAACCATGGGGAAAATGAAGCTTTTTGACCAAATCTTCTGCAGAAAACACAACAACACAACAAGCACTATTAAATACACTTGTAAGGCAGAAAACATGCATCAATCCATGACCAAACACAGCTGTAAACAAGCCAGACAGGTGTAGTGATTCAAGCAGGTTACAAACCCATGCATACATGCAATTTTTCCTTACAAACTATGGCTGCCAGATTTAAACATTTTCCACAATCCTAAAATAATCCAAACACTCTCAAACTCACAGCAAAACAGCCATTTCAATAAGCTTGAACTTTTGTCTAATATACATTCAACATAACCAAATCAGCTTAAAAACAATTCTAGCCGGCAGCCAACCTCCAAGCTACATTTCAGTCTATTCCAGAATATGTAAACAGGTAATGCATGCAACAATTTCACTCAAACTCAACATGCCAGAACTTTTCTAATACTATAATTATAAATCCTAACAGGGAAGCTTCAACACAGAATCATCATCAACACAGAAACTGGCATTCGGCCACAATACAGTATCAGCCAAATTTAACCAATAATCATGTTCTAATGAACTTTCAATCATGGCAGAATCAACTCTAAGCCAAGTTTAACAGGTAATCATCAATCCAAATTGTAAAAGAATTTCAGTTTCATTCAAGTTCAAACTGTGAAACTCCTAACATTGTCTACACCTAAATTCCACTAGGAATCAGAGCAGACGTCCAAGCATTCTAATCAACAATCAGTACCCAAATTTGCAAACAAATACAACCAGGTAATCATATGATCAAAACGGTCACTGTGAACTCAACATGCAAATTTTTCGAACACTGTAAAATGGAAATTCTAACAAGAAAACAATTTAACAGATAGAGAGGCAACTTATCTGTGTCCTCTTCGACCGAATTGATTCACTGAGCCAACTGACCAAATCATCACAGTGAACGGTGAAATTGACCCAGCCTAATTCCGGCCGAATTCCATTGTGCTCTAGAAGAGAAAAAGCGTTCCCTCGCCATCGTCAACCTTAACCCAACAGAATCCAACCTCGCA